>NW_020291533.1:156114-211714 GCF_003184765.1 Aspergillus aculeatinus CBS 121060 | reverse complement strand
GTGGTGGGTGGAGTGGAGCGGTGGAGCAGTGGGGACGGACGGTGGTCCTGAGCACTAAAAAGCACTACTACACCAAAAGTAATCGCGCGGAGACAGCTTCCGCAGGCGACGGGCGATCATCGAAATGTGGCGGCGGAATCATGATACACATCATATCTGCTTCTAGGAGCCTGTAGCCAATTTTGACTCAGTGTAGCCCACGGGGCCCGTCCGAGTGCATGCCCGGCCACATGAGTGGAAGTGGATTCTCTCTCTGATTCCGGGATCGAGCTCCAACAAGTAGAATGAGGTATGCCCGTCACCCACTCCCCCCACATACGGTACACCGAAAGGCGGCCTCATTGTGTGCAAAAATTCCCGCTCCCCTTCTGACAAAAGGAAGGAGTATCCGACATCCGGGGTTGACATACCGGCACTACCGGTATGTGGCTTGCGTTGTCGTCCGTACTATTGCGTATAGGGCGCTGCGGAGCTTGCATTGTGGAAGTCATCATTTGGAATATACTGAGGGGAAATTACACTACACTACTATCTGATTTCGCTCAGCATTGGGTTCGCACAGGCAGATAAACTTTTGGATAAACTGCCGGAAAACAGGTTTATGTACTGTACTGTGCTGTACAGAAAAGATGGAAGAACTATCGAAGTCTGTATGTGATTATGCAGGAAGTACATGTACATCCGGTAACTACAGTGCTATCCACATACTATGGATATACATAGTAGTTAGTGTACGAAGATAAAAAAAAGCTAAGCTCGCTTGATCGGCACCAGCCACAACGACAGCCACAGTTGCTAGTACTCCGTACTTCGTACAGTATATGAGGTAGGTATCCCGATGTGTCCATTGCCCGAACTCAATAGAATGATTTGCACTTGCATCTCGTGTCTGCTCCGCCATACAGCAGATACTCTGTCGTACTCTGTTACGCAGTCACTCGGCTACTCCAATTCTTTGTAGCGTAGCAGCCCCGGCCGCCATGTTGTGTGTGTCTAATTCAGGTATTGACAAAAGCTGACGCGGGGGCGGCTGAACCCGAGACATCCTCTGTTTATGTGTAACCCAATCAACCCGTTGCCACATCGAGACCGGGCATCAACCCCAGACCTAAATGGGGAATTAGGGGAAGAGTGCCCGGCGCGGGCGGGCGGGCGGGCAGCTGAACAATGTCGTTTCTTACTAGGCTGAGCACAGCGCCTTCTCCATGCGGACGACAATCGGGGATGGCGGGTTGGACGGTGTAACTGTGACCGTCACAGTAGGGTCATAAGTCAACCCTGAAGTGACGGGGGGAGGGAAGTGGTCGCAACGAGATTTCCTGTTTTGGTAACTCGTGCGGATGTTGGTGGTGCGGGTGTCAGCCGACGACGGGGTTTGACTCTGGCTGTCATCTATGAGTAATGTGCTTGAGGAGAGGGGGGGGGGGTGAGTGAGTGAGGCTTAATGCTCCTATTCAGTGAGACCGGTATATCCCAGTCGACTCGGTTGGACACACTCTGCTCGGCAGATGATTACCAATCTTTATGGTACTAGGTAGGTGACTGACTACCCAGGCGGACCAGCTTATATGACTACTAGGTACCGAATCAGTGCTATACATAGGGTACTGGGTGAATCAGCGAGTACTAGGTAAGTTAAGCCTGTCGTCCAACACAACCACCCCGGACTGGGAGCCTCATCTGCAATCCCATCCCGCATGCAACATCAGAGCCTCACCTGCCCCCCTCTCCTCTCCCCCAGTCGTTACTAAGTAAGAAACACGCGTTGCTCACCTCATCCCGAACATCCAACAATAACAACAGCAACAATACCCTCCGAACCAAATCTATCAGTAATTAGTCAATGCCACCCCCACCCCCATCGATTACTCAATATTCACGAGCAGGAAGCAACCCCCTCTACTAGGTAAGTCACCGACCCTCACCGAAACATCTCCGATACTAAGTTAATAGGCTCACTCCTCCACGAATCAACACCTCCGTATGAATCACCTGTGTCACTAAATGGAACCAACTCCCGGAGTCCACCTAAGACTATAGTAGTCTGCAAGCTACTTTAGAACCGATCCAGTATTTCCGCAGTGGAGTAGCAGACTAGGCTATTAACCGATGGACAAGCTCACCGAATGCACTCCGTAGCTCTAGGTAAGAGTACCTTATAAAGTGGGAGAGCTGCGCGCGATCTGATTGATGGAATTATTTCGTCCGTCGAGGGCGGGAAGTTATTCCGTGGGTTAGAGGCCGGAATAAGCATTGTTTCAATGGGGATGGGACCGGATTTGCTGTGCCTACTGCCTAGTTTATGGGAGTATAGTATCGGGTTCTATTGATATTATGTAGTGTACCCAGTATACTCTAGGGTGAGTAGTATGTCATGTGTTGGGGTTCGGTAGTTAGTGCCGGAAGTACCCAGTAGTTTCGGATGTGTGAGCGAGTGAGTGGCGGGGAGCTTGCTTTGGAGATTGAGGGGGTGGCAACTAGACCTAGGGAGTTTACCTTCTTGTCTATTTGCGTACATGAGTAGTAGGTGCTCGGTTAGATATGGGAAGGGAATAAGTCAACCGGGGTAACGCCTGTTGTCGGAGTAGTCTGAGGATAAAGGTGGATTGTTCAGGTGGTAGGGCTGGCCATTCTCCCTGCTGAATGCAAAAAGAGGCAGTACAGTACTCGTGTACGTTAACAATTGAAGTATATCCTTGTACGTTCACCAAGAAATCTGCAGCGGGGAATACTTCCTCTTCCCTCGACTTATCCTCCACAGTAAATAGCCACCGCAGCGCGATCGCGCGGCTCATCACTGCAACCTCATTCCACCACCAACCCCCAGAGTAAGCCTGTAACCCACCCACGAAATAATAATAGAATCGATGAAGATGACAGAAAAAACAACAACAACAACAGATTACCAAGCCACGAAAGCAAGCATTTTCCCCCGGCATACACGAGATGATGCACCACATATACGGAGAACCACCCATCTGCCTGCCTGTCTGCCCCAGCTTATGTGCAGTATGATTATAGCCGAACTGCCGTTATCGTATCGGGACTACAGCCACGAAACTGTAGCCCCCGCGCTGGCGTGGGGGGGGGGCAGGGTTAGATGTCAAGACGTTGCTGACCACAACGTTCGAGAATGATTCCACGCAGTAACCGGACCGGGTTGCCGGGCTACTTGATCCAGGATTTATGGGCATATTGAGTAAGCAAGCCACTCGCATTTTATTAATCAAATATGCGGTAGGTGTGGGAGGGTGGACTGGGTAAGGGATCCTTTGGCCGGGATAAATGATTTATCGATCGGGTAGTCATTCATCGCAATTCCTTCGCCGGGCTGCCTTCTTTTCGTCGGTTAGCACGGAAGAACTGGAAATGAGGATGGGAATTCGGAGGGATGACTGAAGGATTGTGGAGGGGCAGGAGAGAGAGGAGGATTTTCACTTCTTCGGAGAAGGTTGACTCAAGTACTCCTGCGCTCATGTAGTTGAAAAGCCAGGGTGTCCGGTTATCAGAAGTATTATGGAGAACCGCTGTCTCCGCTACTCGGGCGACCACGTGTAATTAGCCTCTGGCATATGTTGACTAACGTATCGGGGGCGGAGTGCACGGTTCTGAACTTGGTTGGGATGTACAAACTGCACCCTACCACTCCATTGTCCAAGCTTCTTTACCCGTGGTCCTGTAGAGACCTAGTGTATGTAGGCACGCCGAGTCTCAATCGCAAATCCATCAACAGCCCATCACACCGGCAATATCACATCTAGCGACGAAACCCTTCGGAAACGAGATGGAGGAGCATCAACCAGTCACAAATCCAAAAAAACGAGCCACCTCTCTGGATCCCTCATTTCCCCGCCAATAAAACCGGAAGACACCAGCACGCACACCCGGTACCTCGGCATTTCCCTCGACGGACAATATCCGACGCTCTTGCTAATCCGGATAAACACACCACCACCGCGACTACATTACCACTACGGATAACCCATGGCTTCCAGAAGCTCTACGGCGATTCTCTCCGGTTGAATTTTCTTTTTTCTGAGTGAAGTCCCCACCGAGGACGTCCGTTGTCCGTCGGGGATCAGGTTCTAGCTTCCCACCATCCATCATGATCGGGTAATTACCCACCCACCCACCCAACTATAGCATACACATCAACGTTAAATTAGTCAAACTCAAGAGTACCGAGTATAAAGAAAACGAAGTTAAAGTAAAGTAACTCGGCACGACCGGTTACACCCCCGGAAACCCTCTCTCTCGTCCGTCCCAAAGTTCTTGGCTTCATGTGCGGCGTTTGACTTTCTTTGCCTAAACCCGGTGTGGCGTTCGAGGAAGACTGGCGGTGAAAAAAGTGATTAGGATGTTGGTGTCGGTGACGCGTGCGTGCGACTCCGTAGAATGTTAAACTGCGGTGTGGAGGGGACGGGGATATCGGTGCGTAAACCTAATTACGGTGGATGGCTAAAGAAATCAAGACGGACACAACGTGTGGTTGCTTGTTGGTTATATATCAAGCTTGCTATTTAAGTTACATATCCTTACTGAAATTGTTGTTTGTGGTTGTGAGCCTGGTCTAGACCGCTGTCAGGGTTTGGGGGTGAGGGAGAAGGCAGGTTTCCCGAGATACTACCGACTAACTACTGGACATGGTCCCGAGGTGCATTTGCTTTCTTGCTTGGGGAATTCTGACGCTGTACTGGACCTGCTCTGCTGAACAATTGAGCTAGATGTAGGTTAGCTGTGGTTTCAAATTGAGATTGATTGAAGGTTCATGTATGATGTATGCAGTAGACTACCGTTTATGATTGTGCCGAGTGCGATCTGTCTGCTGGTGGTTTGATTAGTAGAGCCCTATCTTTGCAATTCCCTGTTTCTTGGACTTAGCTTTCCTCGAATTGTTCGGGAGATTAGGTCATACCCAGCAGCAGCAGCAGCAGCAGCAGCAGCAGCAGCAGGAGCTAGAGCTCACCTCACCGTCTCATCGTGACATCGTGACATCGTGACAGAAATCAGGGTCGAAGACTAAATCTATATATATACAGATCGCAAGACACGTATTGCGGAAGATTGCCATTAGCGGGATTCCACTCTGGGAAAAAAAACAGAGCACTGCGGCAAGGAGTTCCGATGCAACATGCGTGAAAGAGGTAACGTTGGCTGTAGGGAGACAGATTATGATTATTTAAAGGCAAGGTGATGATGTTGCTTGCATCTGATATGCTTGATGCGAGATACTGAATGCTAGATGCTACGCTACGCTACAGACATAAGTGAGGCTGCCGCTGTGCGTTGCCAGGGCTCGCCAGGCTTGTGTTTGACCGCCCGTTGACGTTGTTTTGCGGTGTGATGCGCCGACATTGTGCGGATTCAGGGTTCGCGTGCGTTTGTTGACGGATGGATGGACAGATAAACAGATGGCGGCAATGGTCTAGATGCTTCGGACGTGTGTGTGTGTATGCATGCATGCTGGTCATTTGTGGTGGATTCTGCCTCTTACTTTGTGTGCACGACTTGGGAGGTTCGTACGTCATATTATGATGCTCAGATGGATGACGGACCATTCCTTGGGGGTGGTATGCTGTAAGCTGTAAAGTGAAGCTCACACTGCCTTGCACTCACCTTAAGCATGGATGCGGCCGATGCGTGGGATATGCGTGATGCTCCGAGTTTGAGCGCTTGCTACTCACTTCTTACTTCTACGTTGACCAAATAGCATGGCCGAGAAGATGCTGTCGTTGATGAGAGATTCTTAATGAGTGTACCACTGGTAGCAGCCATTTCTAGTGCTTGCCTTTGACAGACAGTCTACATCTCCAGCAGATCTAAATAGTGTATCCTTGTGCATTAGCTTAAGTTATATTATGTGCATCTGACCAGGGGCCGAAGCGGGTTTAGGCGGAGATAGCAGAAAAAAGATCGAGAGTACCATACCAACGGACTTAATATCACTATACCCGGCGAAGTCTCATCTATATGAACTTTGGATTGATATCCATTGCCTACAATACTACGCCAAGCGCAAGACAACAGTCATTCATGTAGCGGCAATTGTCAGCAAGAAACGAGATTTGATCCTCAGTTCATGAGAGCATGGCCACCACTTCCAAGCTGGTCCTGATCACAGGTATGGCAAGTTTGACCTTGAACGAACCAGCACTCCTGTCTCAGCGCAAGTCTAGGTGCAAATCAAGGAGTCGGTTTCGAGACGGCCAAGAACCTTCTTATCTCGAGTCATGACTACCACATTCTTCTAGGCTCTCGCGATCCAGCCAAAGGCGAAGAAGCCGCTCAAGCCCTCCGTATCCTCCCCGGGATCAAGGGAACCGTGTCCACCATTCAGATCGATGTGACGGACGACAAGTCCGTTGACGAGGCCGCCGTACACGTTCAGAAGAAGTACGGCCGACTCGATATCCTAGTCAACAACGCCGGCATCGCAATCCTGAATGAGCCGCCGTCCCGCGAATCCTACCGAAAGGTCTTGGACGTGAACCTAGTCGGGGCGCTGAGCACCACGGAGGCCTTTCTGGACCTGCTGCGACGGTCGTCCGAGAAGCGACTCATCTTTGTCAGTTCAAGCACCGGGTCAATCACCCATGCTGCTGATCCCGAGTCCCCATACTATAACCCGCGGGGAATTGAATATCGCTCGAGCAAGGCTGCATTGAATATGATGATGGTCTTGTACTGGGCACGGCTAAAGGCTGAGGGATTCAAAGTGTTTGGAGCGGACCCAGGGTTGTGTGCCACGAATTTGACCGGCGATCCCGAGTCTCTGCGGAAGAGAAATGCTGTGGAGCCCTCAGAAGGAGGCCAGAGAGTGGCTGCGGTGGTCAAGGGAGAGACAGATGCTGATATAGGGAAGGTGCTGGGAGTTTACGGAGTCTCTCCTTTCTGAGTGTGCGAGGATTAGAAGGTAGTGCGGTGCGTAGTGGAATCTGTATATGACTGTCGTCATCTGACAGTCAGGCCTTGCCGATGTTCGCTGACAGCGTCAAATGAGATAGTGTCTTCTGTAATATGATTCGAAGCTACCATCCAGATGATTTTCCGTCTCGTACATTACACGAGAGCAGCATGCTTTTGCTCTAAGGGCGTGAATCATACTCTCAAGTGTCGTGCTGCAATGGTTTCAAGAGTGGCCCCCATGTCTGTGACAAGCTTAAGAACCATTCTAAAGCGAGCCCTGATGACTATGCCGACAGTTTGTGGATGCAATGCTGTGCTTCAAGGACCAGGCATCGATTGCCAATAGACGCAAAACAGTAACGTGGAGAAAGGGGTGAGGCATAGGTGCTCTTTCGTTATCACCGGTCGACCAGTAGTTGTTGAGGCTGGAATCCATCCAGATGACGAGGTAGCAAGGATATCGGAAATTGCTACCGTATCTCGGAGCAATGCTGAATCTAGCCGCCCCAGATGGACGCAAGCATGTCTTAGACATCTAAAAGTCATTGGTGCCCACGTTATGACCAACGCAATGCCGGCTGGCTTACGTGCATCTATCTGCGTCCGCAATCCATACATGTCTGACAGACAATGAGCATTGCTTTTTGTCAGTCGAGGGTGACACAGATCCTGTTCAATGGACGGAACTCATCTCATGCACCGAACTATCTGTTTTCAAACGTCTAGAGTGATTCAATTGAACCTCAGTATGACTATAATGCATTAGTCCGTTGAGCTGTCCTTGGGAATACTCCATGTTCAAGTTAATGTCTGTTGCTCACAGCCTCATTCATAAGTGCTGGGTTCATTCTTTCATGGATGAGTGTGATTGGTGGTGGCTCTGCAGTCATTCAAAATGGGTGGTACAAAGGTGATAATGTCTCGTGTCTCTGTTGTTCTCCGTTGTACCTATGAGTCGACTCGCTGTAGAAGGTTGCTTTGAGTCATTGATGATTGTATCATGGATTCTTGGATAGGACGTAAGTGAGCCTGGCACTGATCACATGTATATTACTCTTTTAGGCAGGCGTGCCTTGATGAGTCAATCTGCCCGATTTGCACTAGCGCAGAGCGGGGTGGTCGGCGGTGAGAGAGTTTGGAGCGCATAATCCAGCGACGTGCTAAAATCTTCCAGCAATTGTATTATGCCACCATCACGAATACCCCTCGTTGTCAATCCCCAGTTCTTCTTACGGCGTTTCAGTCGGTCGTTCAGGATGGAAAGTCGCCAACAACCTCCGTGGCAGCAGCCGCCCGCGCGCCCCGACGCCCGTCTCCCTCCTCTCAAAGTATGGAACTCTTTGACCAGATCCAAGACTCCTTTCGTGCCCTTGGATCCCGAAGGACGCAAGGTCAAGTGGTATGCTTGCGGCCCAACTGTTTACGACGATGCGCACCTCGGGCACGCGCGAAACTATGTCAGCACCGATATCCTACGACGTATCCTTAAGGACTACTTCAACTATGACGTGCAATTTGTTATGAACATCACCGATGTTGACGACAAGGTATGAGCCACCGCGTTAGGAAGGATGCTTGAAGGACTGGCGTGACTGATGGCCACAGATCATCCTTCGCGGTAGACAACAACATCTATTCAACAAGTATATCACGGAACATCCGAATATTACCCCCGAAGTCCTCGAAACTGCCCGATCGGCATACAGCGCCTACATCAAGAAGAACCTCCCTCTGATCAACCCGGACACGAAGCCTGAAGATTTTACTGCGGAAGTCGACAAGGTTTATGGACTGGTCCTCAAGGGCGGCTCGTTGGAGGCAGATAAGAAGCCGGGAGATGCGGAGACCAAGATCAAGATGCACGTTAAGACCGCGATGGCGTCATCTTCAGCCATCGCGGATGCCGCGAAGAAGCCCGAGACACCGAGCCAGGCTTTCTACGATGCCACACAGGATGTGTTCTGCTACTACCTTGACATCACCCAAGGATCCACGATTCCCGGCGATGCTTACGAAATCTTCACGAAGCTCACGAAGAAATACGAAGACCACTTTATGCGCGATATGAGAGATCTGAACGTTCTCGATCCCGATGAGATCACACGAGTTACCGAGTATGGCCCACAGATTGCGGACTTTGTCGAAAAGATTGTTTCGAATAAGTTTGGGTATGTGGCCTCGGACGGCTCTGTTTACTTCGACATCAAAGCGTTCGAAGAAGCCGGCAACCACTATGCCCGACTGGAGCCGTGGAACAGAAACAACCAACCTCTGCAGAGAGACGGCGAAGGTGCCCTGTCCCGGGCAACCGAGAAGAAGTCGCCCGACGACTTCGCTCTTTGGAAGTCGTCTCGACCTGGTGAGCCTAGTTGGTCTAGCAAGTGGGGTCAAGGAAGACCCGGGTGGCACATCGAGTGCTCTGCTATGGCATCGAGCTGCTTAGGAAGCCAGATCGATATCCACTCAGGTGGTATTGACCTTGCTTTCCCCCACCATGATAACGAGCTTGCTCAGAGTGAAGCCTACTGGCACGAGCACAAGCACCAGTGGGTCAACTACTTCCTGCACATGGGCCACCTTTCCATTGCAGGCTCTAAGATGTCCAAGTCCTTGAAGAACTTCACTACCATCAGTGACGCGCTTAAGCGAGGTGATTACACTGCTCGCAGTCTGAGAATCGTTTTCCTGCTGGGTGGCTGGCGCGACGGAGTCGAGATCACGGATGAGCTGGTCAAGAGCGCCTCGTCATGGGAAGAGAAGGTCAACAACTTCTTTGTTAAAGTCAAAGATCCTTCCACATACCAGACTTCCGCTACCGATGCGGCATCTACCGAAACATTGACACAGGCCCTCAAGTCCACCCAAGACAAGGTCGATGAACACTTCTGCGATTCCTTTGATACCCCCAGAGTTATGGCTGCTATCTCTGAACTGATTACCACTTTCAATTCGCTTGATATCCAGACGCTGGAGCCCCAGGCTATTGAATCCACTGCCAAGTGGGTGACACGGATTGTGACCATTTTCGGTCTGAACGGGGCTACTCCGGTGGACAAGTGTGAAATCGGCTGGGAGGGTACCGATGTTCCTGAGGTGGCAAAGCAGTACTTGTACCCGCTTTCCGCCATGCGTGACTCTTTGCGCCAGGTTGCCATGTCCGGAAACCAGATCACATCAGACAAGGTCAAGGAGATCATCGGCGCAGCAGCAGTGAAAGATGCAGACACAACCGAAGCCGCCAAGCCATACTCCCAAGCTCTGGAGTCTTTCAGCTCTCAGCTCGCATCATTGAGCCTTGAGGACTCCAAGAGCTCTTCGAAGGAGATTCTTTCCCTCTGTGACCGTTTGCGTGATGTGGACCTTTTCAACCTTGGTATCTACCTTGAGGACCGTGAGAACAAGCCGGCTCTCGTCCGCCCTGTCACCAAAGACCTGCTGCAGGCTCGCGAAGAGCAGGCGCGCAAGGCTTTGCAGAGGCAGCAAGAAAAGGAGAAGAAGGAACGCCTTGCTCAAGAAAAGCTTGAGAAGGGAAAGCTCAGTCACCTCGAGATGTTCAAGACTAGCGAATTCAGCGCCTGGGATGAGGAGGGTATGCCGACCAAGGATGCTGCTGGCGAACCGCTCGCGAAGAGCCGGGGCAAGAAGTTGAGGAAAGACTGGGAGCGTCAAAAGAAAGCCCACGAAGCGTGGCTTGCAAGCCAGCAGGGAAAGTGATAGAGTAGCACATAGGATCAGAAATTTTGATGCAGTTTTTCAGCGGGACTGAACTTTTCATCCTCATACATCTCTCGCAGTGAATTAGATATCAACCCTGGAATTAGCTTGAGGCGACTCCTACGCAACGTCTTCATTCACTAAGCCGTATGTACCACACTCCCATACTGAGAAGGTAGGTCTATCTTAGATTGTCAACCGTGATATGATTCCTCTCTTCCCCGCGTCACTTCCTAACATCCTAACATCAGTTTCATCGGGGTCATACCTGGCATCGATAAAGGTTCAATCTTCCACAGTACTGTTCCTAAAAGACAAACCTGCGAGCACCTCATAGGTCTTTGACGCACGTTGCTTCTCATCTCTTTCTCTAATACCACCGATATTACCCCTACACCCACCGGTCACTGACAAAGGTAGTGAATAGAACGAATCCCTATCAGTGGGCACTAAGGGAGTGTAAATCCTTCAAAGACCCTCAACATGCGGCTTCGCAAACTTATGTCGCCCTTTTTGGCCAAGGGTAAGTCCGTCCCCTCGAAGAATATATGCATGGTGGCTCATGACTCTTCATCGATTACCCGAAATCCAGATCCGAGGATTTATAACGCGTCGGAAGACAAACAGAAGCATCAGCTCTGCGAACTGCCCACAGAACTGATGGACCTGATTGCTTCCTTCATGGACAAGCCTGCTTTGTGCGCGTTGCGCTTGACATGCTCGACCCTCGAACGCGCAGCCAAGTATCAATTCGGACGGATTGGGCTTCATACGCTACACACAGATCTCTCCAAGTTGAACCTGCTTGCCATGGATGAGCTCGCCGAGACCTGTGGCTTGAACCAGCATGTCAAGAAGATATCCATCGGCAGCGCTACTGGGAACACTATTGGCTACGGTTTCATATGGTACCGTGACATCCTGGAGAACGAGTATCTCAACTTCCTCCATTCTTCAAATGGATTCTTGAAGTTGAGAGCCGTCTTGAAGAAGTTCCCGAATTGCCAATCGTTCCATATCTCGTTGTCCAATCAGCCCGAATCGGGTACCTGGACCGACTGCCTCAGCCCCAGTGATGCAGTGACACTCGTGCTGCATCTCATCCCGAGCATGGCAAGACCTGTCGAGTCATTCAGCTGCTCCTACCCGGACTTCAACAAACATTCGGCAGGGGTCATCGACCCCAGGAGATTCTGCCCCCACACCTTTCATGTTGTCCGCTTCGGCCTTTGCTGGTCCACCCTTACCGAGCTGTGCCTGCTTGCGCAGGTGAAAGACGCTCATCTGGCCGGCTTTGTTCACGAGCTCATTGACCAGGCGCCCAATCTGAAGAAGCTAGACTTGGACTGTGGTGGAGGCGAAGGAGTCGACGCCTTGTTCCAACTTCTGGGACAAGAGGGTAATAACATGAAGCTAGAGGTGCTCCAACTGTCAGGCGTGGTGGGTATCTCGGGTCAGGACCTGCAGAGCTTTCTTCTTACCAACAGAAACTCTCTGCGCATCCTGGAATTGAGAACTGTTCGCTTTGACGCTGGGCTCTGGGAGACGGTTCTGGAGAGTCTGATGCGCGAGTTCCCGGTCTTGAAGGAGCTGACTTTGCTTTGGATCGCTGATAGCACGACCGGTGTACGTGATACCTTTCTCTGCATCTATTCTCGTTGAAAGAGAACATTTGACTGACTGCTCACAGAGATATCCGATCCATTGGGTCCACGACAACGTCAGGGACGTACAAGGTCGCCATGGCCGCATTCGTATTACCTACTCAGGTCTCCCTGTGCACAATGCTCTATACTGTCTTCTGGCACGCTATCAGATCCAGCCTCCGCAGCAGCTGTCAGTTCAAGAGGCCCAGTGAGTGCTTCTATGGCAGTCTCGGGGTGGTATGGTATGTGAACTAGTTGTCCCATTCAGGATAATACGCTGTTGGCGCTGTGTTGTGTTGTCTGGGGTCTGCGAGAGGCTTTAGACTCTCTTGATAACCTATATGTTATCAAGAGATCTGGATTGGAGACAAAGTTAGCTTGAGGTCATAGCTGCTTTGTGGGAAGGTGGGTTGTCTTGTACCAAATTCATCATGATAATTCAATTCGCACCGTATCTCCTTCCTTCGGGTAATCAGAATGTAATTGATGTAGGATGGAAGCTCTTGATGATTTTGCTAGAGCGAAGAGAAGTAGTGATTACGTGTTTAGTCCAGTAGCAAAATGTAAGCATAACTTATCTCTGCCTCTGCATCTGCTGTGTCCCGCGTTCTTACCCAATTGAGACTTTTCCCCGCGTTTTGTTATCAGACCGCACTTCTTTCTTTCGGCATTCTCCAAGAGACATGTCTACAATTCTCTTCTTCTTTCTGCTACTACAGTGAGAATTAGCACGGTGAATGCCTTTGACTTTCTTGTTTTCTTCCGACGCTTCGAAGTATCTCAGTATGCTCGTTATGCAATGCTCCAAACCGCCAATCAGCCCATCGCCGCCATCCCTATCTCTTCGCATAGGGCTAGCACGGCTGTTATCTGCACCAGATAGACTACACCCATGCCTATCGGTCGGTTACACCCTGGGCTAGACACTAGTCAACTACAAAGTGTCAGCAGATGTGGCGATAAGAAGCAGGCTAAGGCGACTATGGTTGAAGTTTCTTAAAGACCGCCAAATCTTGTTTGTGGCTCCGCCATGGCTGCTTTTCTCCCTTGTCTTCCCTTCCCCGTCACCAAGTGCTGGTCACAGCCGTTCGTCCCCCAAGATGGTATCCAAGGACCTGATCGAGATTGAGAAATCCTTCAAGTCACCTTACAGCACAGCCGACCAGGAGGTAGAGCAAGGTCGCCTTGATGAGTTGCATACAAAGGAGGATGACTTGGCAGACAAGGAAGTCTACGACTATGAGTCGGAACACTCACCTTTCCCCGAGGGTTCGTGAATGACCCAAGACATCATATGTCAGGTTGGGCGATATCTAACATGAGTACCATACAGTGCGCGCTGTTGTACCTGAGACAGACGACCCAAGTATGCCCGTCAGCACATTCCGAATGTGGCTCCTTGGCTTCATATTCACAATGGTGGGCTCTGGTATCAACCAATTTTTCTCGCTACGTTATCCGTCGGTACATATCGTATCCTTGGTGGCAGAGCTGCTGGCTTATCCCTGTGGTGTCTTCCTGGCTAAAGTCTTGCCGATGTGGACTATAAGTCTCGGACCATTGGGCAGCTTCTCTCTCAACCCAGACCGCCAGTTCAATATCAAGGAGCACGCACTGATCGTGATCATGAGCAATGTCTCGTTCGGCTATGGGAGTGCGGATTCTACCAACATTATTCAGGCTTCTAGCTCCCAGTTCTACAACTTTGGTCTGTCAGCTGGCTTCTCGGTCCTGGTCGTCCTTTGCGCACAACTCCTGGGATTTGGGGTCGCCGGACTCGCTGCTCCATGGCTTGTTGAGCCAGCGAGAATCGTCTGGCCACAGGTTCTATCGAATTGCGCGATGCTCGAAACGCTTCATTCGCGTGCAAATAGCGTCGCCAATGGCTGGAAGATCTCCCGCCTCCGGTTCTTCCTTTACGTCACCGCAGCTGGCTTCGTATGGTACTTCTTCCCAGGGCTCATGTTCACTGCCCTCTCATACTTCACCTGGGTGTGCTGGATCGCACCTCGCAACAAGATTGTTAACCAACTTTTCGGCATGCAAACTGGCCTGGGATTGAGCCCTATCACCTTCGACTGGAGCCAGGTCGCGTACAACACTAACCCTCTGCTTTCGCCAGCCTGGGCTGCAATCAACGTCTTTGCTGGATTTGCGGTCTTCTTTTGGATCGTCGTGCCGGGCATCTACTATTCTAACACGTGGTACACAGCTTACCTTCCTCTCATGACAGCCGACGTCTACGACAGAACGGGTGCCGAATACAACACCACCCGCGTTATCAGCTCACAAAACACACTGGATGTTGAGGCATACAAGAACTATTCCCCTCCGTATCTCCCAGCCACGTACGCCTTTGTCTACGGACTGTCATTTGCATCCATCACCGCAGTCCTGACTCACATCGGAGTCTGGCATAGCAGAGAGATCTGGGCTGCCCTCAAAGGAAAAAACAAGCTGGACATCCATGCCCGTCTGATGAAGAAATACAAGAACACCCCATGGTACTGGTACGCAGCCATTATCGCGGTGATCACAGCTATCGCGATCGTCGTGGTTGAAGTCTACCATACGAAGCTCCCCGTGTATGGCGTGTTTCTTGCTCTCATCGTCCCAGCAATCTACATGATCCCCTGTGGCATCATACAGGGCATCACTAACGTAGACGCCAATCAACTAAATGTCCTGGCTGAGTTTGTCGGCGGCTACATGTTCGAGGGCAAGCCCCTTGCCAACATGCTGTTCAAGATTCTGAGCACCGATGTGGTAGGTCAAGGCGTCTACTTCGCCATGGACATGAAACTGGGCCACTATCTGAAAATCCCCCCGCGGACCCTCTTCATGGCCCAAGGACTAGCCACCATCCTCGGGGCCTTGACGCAAGCTGGTGTCACCATCTGGATGCTCGGCAACATCAAAGATATCTGTTCCTCCGATCAAGCGGACGGATTCACCTGCCCCAACGGCCGCACCGTCTACTCTTCCTCGGTGATCTGGGGTCTCGTCGGCCCGCGTCGTCTCTACTCCGTCGGCAAGATCTATTCATCCTTGCTGCATTTCTTCTGGATCGGGGCCATCGCCCCGCTCATCACATACGTTTTGTATAAGTACACCCGCAACCGCTTCTGGAAGCTGGTCAACTGGCCCCTCATTTTCGTGGGCACCTACAACGTCCCACCAGGTTAGTCTCCCCTTTCTCTCCTCAATCCCCCGAGCTCCAAGTTACCCACTCATCACCTCCCCTTTTCCTACCCCCCTCTTTTCTTGTCGCACACTAATCATCTACTCTCCCACCCCCACAGCAACCGGAATCAACTACTCCAGCTGGGCCCTCGTCAACTTCATCTTCAACCACCTCATCAAACGCCGCTTCTTCGCCTGGTGGACCAAGTACAACTACATCCTCGCCGCAGCGCTGGACACCGGCCTCGCCCTCAGCGGTATCGTCATCTTCTTCTGCATTTCCTACCCGGGCGCCGTGTTCCCCGACTGGTGGGGCAACAATGTCTACCTCAACACGGCGGACGGGGACGGGGTCCCGTGGAAGGAGATGCCGGCCGCTGGGTATTTCGGGCCCGCGAATGGCACCTGGAGCTGAGAGTGGTCGGTAACGAAAGTAAACATGTAAAAGACGTGGCTGGGGATCGGGGAAATGGGGAGATGACTGGCCTGTAAATAGTACAGGATAGGTGGTTTTTCTTCGTTCAGGTATCTATTGGTAGTTCAACGTATCTTGTTCCATTGGTTGGGGATTTCTCTTTGATGATGACCGTCGCAGTGAAACTTCGCGATACAAGGAAGGTAGTATTGTACAGTACAGCGTGGGTTGAAGATGCCAAGGAAACTGCCCGCACGATGACTCTAAAGCGTACAGAGTAAAAGAACTTGCGAGGAGATGCATTGAGACCCCAAGTTTCTTTATTAGATACAGATAACAGACCCGATCTTCTCACCACCGACAAGTCCTGGACGCAGTGAAAAAAAAAGTAAAAATAAAAGGCACAAAGGGGTAAGACGAGGGGAAAGTGGAGGGAAAGAAGAAAAAAGCAAACCGCGAGTAACATAAGTCCGAAATACAGCAAAAGTGGAGGAAAAAAAGAGGAAAGGGATAAAAGGGTTAAGGGGAATTGTGTTAAGGGGAATTCGACTCGAATCCAACCGGCAGACCCCGAGTGCGCAAAGAGTGTGGCCAGGTGGCGAAGGGTTTGGACGACAACTTCATATCGTTTTTACAAATGAAGGTGTATCGTGGATCATTTACTAGAACACGTGATTAGTCGATGGTTGCACAGAAGCCGTGAGGAGAAAAAGGAAGCTTACAGAGATCTCAGCCATGCCAAGGTCCTCACCAGCGGCAGCCTGTTGCTGCTGAGGGGCTCCGTTCGTCTGAGCGTTACCCTCAGCAGGGCCGGTGTTATCAGTGGTAGCGAAGTAGTCAACCATCTCGGCATCAAGCTCCTCGACGGTCTTGGGCTTGGGGCGGTTGGAAGTGCGGCCGTTCTTACGGGCACCACGGCGACCACGTCCAGGGGCATTAGTAGCGGCCTTGTTGGCAGTAGCAGGCTTGGGCTTGGGCTTGGTTTGACTGGACACATCGACACTTAGTCACCATCAAAAACGAACAGAAAGGATGAATACTTACGCGACACGGTCACCAAGGGACTTGGGAGCGGCAACATCGGGCGCATGGGAGGCATCAACGACAAC
Organism: Aspergillus aculeatinus CBS 121060; assembly: GCF_003184765.1. NCBI lineage: Eukaryota > Fungi > Ascomycota > Eurotiomycetes > Eurotiales > Aspergillaceae > Aspergillus > Aspergillus aculeatinus. The sequence continues at coordinate 194,741 of NW_020291533.1, read as the reverse complement.
CTCGATCTGGTATGTGTCAGTACTTAGAGCTTGAGCAGAGCAATAACGATGAGCAACAACAAGACTGACCTTCATGGGTCTGCCATCGACTAGAAGGCCATTCAAGTCCTTGGCAGCCTTCGCAGCTGTATCGGGCTTGCTGAAGACGATGGATGCGATTCCACGGCTAGTACCATTCTGGTTGTAGGTGAGCATAACTCGCTTCACGGGACCTGCAGACTTTGTGAAGTATTCCTATAGCACCAGGAAAAACCGAATTAGTATATCGAATCAAGAAGTTCAGTTGCAGAACCGCGAAAGCATCGGCATGAACACAATTCGAAAGACGCATGATAACGGCCTCAGAAGCGACATCGACATCAAGAAGCATCAGCGAGCACACAGCGGCAGTTAGTTGTCAGCATGGATAGTTTTTCCGCATCTCTACCCGAGTACAGTGCTGTAGGCAGCCGTTCGCTCGTCCACCGTAGAATCTCCAATCAACATTGTAACCCTGGCCAGCATGCCCCTCCACTCATTTCAACCTCACAAGATGTAATGTCATCAGATGCCTGATAAAAGGCTCCTCAAAAAGTTGACAGGACAATCCATCCAGCATGCATGTCCCACATTTATCCCCCGATTGCGAGATCCCAGAAAGGCGGCAAACGTGTACTCAGGATCCCCCAGATGCCCTCCGTAATACCCCAGTCCAAGAAATGCAAGCCATAAATACTCTCACAATGTCCAAAGAAGAATGTATCGTGCCCCAGCCAAGCACGATAGCATCGCTCGATAACACGTGGTATGATATGACGCTCGACCACAACTCGCTCGAGGCGTTGTGTTGGATGTACTGCTGGCATGCCAATGCGCTCGCTGATGCCTGAGAATCCCGACTGGAGGTTTCAATCGAGCTTGACCAAGCGAGGAAAAAATGAAGGCATGCTTCGAAGGATAATCCATAGCACAGTCTGCGGCTTCGACAATCCAGGCGGGACACTGAGAGCTCCGCTCTGGATTGGATGCGCCATTTGCAAGACTACGGCAGAGCTCGACTTTGATAGGCTTTCAAAGCGCGAAGGAAGATAACGGCGCCAAAAGCGTCAAAGGAGACTGCTGCCCGTGCTGATGTCCAAAGTCCACGACGACGATATATGCATGACGGTGGCAAGGATCGAAACGCGAGTGAAGCCGTTGCGCATCGAAGGTTTCGGAAAAGAAACATGGCGATAGAAACCCAAGGCAAAGGCCTTTCGATCAACATACCTTGATATTGGCCTCGTTCACATCGGCAGGCTGTGAGGGGGGCGTTAGCTTTTGGCTTCCTGCAAGAGATTTTGGATCTAACATACCAAGCCGCTGACCATGATTTTACTTTCACGCGAGACGGGGTGTCCATTCTGAGCGACTTTGCCGGCAGGCTTAGCAGTCTTGGTGGTCTTCTTGACTCCACCGACTGGAACAGAAGCAGCGGCGGCCTTAGGGGCCGAACGGCGGTCGCGACGACGAGCACCCTGGCGGCGGCTGACGAGAATCTCGTCGAGAGACTTGTCCAACTTGCCAGACATGATTGTAGTTGATTGGGGGTTTGTCGAAGAAAGGATGAGAGATCGATCGATAGCTTTCGCAAGTCGCGAGTGTTACGCCACTGAGTTCGCGACTTTGAGGAAGCGAAGGCGATTGTTCTGGTTAAGATTTGTCCAGAAGCTGGAAGACAAGCTGAACAGTATAAGTTGACAGTGAAAATTGACGGTGGAAGAGTTTACACCACGCACAAGTGGACGCGATGGATGCGGGATGATGAAGATGATAGAAGTGATGTGGACGGGATGGGGTGGATGGATGGATGGATGGATGATTGAAGAAAGGGAAACACAGGCGGCGGATGAATGGAGAAGATAAGCAAGGGCGGAGGGGAGGAGGCTGAGTCACCCTAGTCCCGATCAGGTCTTTCGAGCTATCCGCTTTGGGGATTGTTACGACACACCCATTCAAGGTACAACTTGAGCTTCATTGGAATGGAATTATTTACAGTATTCTGAGGCTGGAAAATTCATTTGCTACCTTTCCATTAACAGATAGACTTAATGAGACTCATGAGAAAGCACTTGAATTATGTTCAGACTCTGATTATGCCAAAGCTACTCACTGCTGCCCAAACACCAGAACACAAGAAGCAACGGCCCGATGATAATGCATATGGATAATCTCATGACATTTGTATACAACACACATTGCCAATTGATCGAACCATAGTGTTGCGCGGTATAGTAAGACAACGCAATGTATTCGAAGCTCCAGAAGCCGGGGCCTGCCCAATATCAGAATGAATAAAGCAGAGATCAAGATATAAACGCCTGGCGCGCCCTGTCCAATCGAACGCCATCTAAGACTGGTTGAAAGTATGTAAAGAAAGAGAAATAACGAGCAGGCACATGCATTAAGCCATAATAAACCATGATGAGTAAGTCGGCGTTGTCTCTTCAGCTCTTCAGGGCTTCCAGTCTTCCTCTCATTTGTGCAAGAGTCGCTTCTTGGTCCTCGAGCTCGTCCTCGGGCTCCGGCGCTTCCTCCAAAGGCTGCTCGGGCCTGACACCCTCCACCTGGGACAATTTGCCCTGGAGAATCTCCTGCAAGACTTTGTCCACTTCCTCCTCAGCTTCGTCCTCCTCGTCTTCGAGCAATTCATTATTCGGAATCGCATCATCCACCATTTCCTCAATGATCCCGGCGCGGACCAGTTCGGTTGACAATTGTCGCATTGTGGCCGTCAGTTCCGGCATACGGACGAGGGTGTTGACATCCTTCATGATTCCCGTCGACTTCTTCAGACTCCCTTGAATCTTGCGCACCGAGAATGCCTCATTGACCTGCATGTGGACGCTCTGCAGCTGGGCTCGGCTAGTATGTAGCCGGGTTGACTGCTTTCGGATCCGAACAAGTTCTCGCGCAAAGGTCTTGGCTTCCATATTGGCCTGCTTCGCCTGGGAGGGGTTGCGTTGGGCTCGTCGCGATGCACTTACGATGTGCTGTCGTGTTTTGCTTTCCAGTGTCTTGAGCTGAGAGATGTCACGGTCTAATTGACGGGTATTGGCACGAATGAGCTGGTTGCATTTCCTCATCTACAATCAAGAACATGGGGTCAGGATGGAACGGCCAGTTTGAACACCTGCATGTGACAATACCTGTGCCTGAGGATCGGGGCCGAAGAAGACAGCCTTGAGGGTCTCCATCTTAGAATATCTTCAGAGTTTCCGCAGCTGAGTGAATGCCGTGAAGGTGTACTGCAGGTGTATGTTGATGGCCGAGGCTTCTGGGTTGAGCAAGAGTGGAACAGGCGTCTATCGGGAGGAACTCGAAGGCTTATCCGAAGACCTTGGCAGCAGGGCGGGGTATAGGGGGGAGATTTTTTGCGAGTCTCGCCGGGTCAGGCTGCAGGAAAAAAAAGACAAGATTCAATTCATAGAGAGCGTCACTGCCAGAAGCAACAGCGGTTACCTGTAAAATTATATTTGTCTGGTTGAAAGTTGTTCAAGGTTGTCGTTCGCATCGCTTTTGGAGTGCCTGGCACTGGCGCACTCAGTCAAGCCAGGCTTGCGTGCTGGGAATAGTTAATACGGGCGAAATCCGGCTGAGTCATCCCCGAATGCGGTGACGTCGCCGAGATAGATGCGTGGAGCGCCTCAGGCCACAATTAACCCTCCATAGGAGCCCCCGGAGAAGGTTGCAAACCTAACAAACTCCCTGCGGGCGGGAGAGTTCCAGTACTTTCTAGCACCATATTGAGCCGATCGTCAGCTTAGAGGGAAGCGGGCTGGATTTCACCTGCTACGGCTGCTGCTCTGCTCTGTTCTGCTCTGCTCTGCTACCTAGACGAATCCACCTTTCACTCAATCTCTCTTCTCGACCTTCCCAATCCGATTCATCTTTTCTCTACATCTCAATCTTGCATATCTCTTATCTCCCCGTCTTCCATAATGTCTCTTCCTCAGGTTCACCCCGAAGGTGTGTTTCTTGTGCTCCGTCCCTCATTCCTACCTTCCCCGCTCTTGGTTTTCGTGACTCGCACGGTGGCCGGTTGTCATAAATCGCCCCGGCTTGAGCTTGACTCGACACCAACCCTGCTGAACACCCTTCAATTTCCTCGCAAGCTCTTTATCTCGCAGTAACGATGTACTGACTATCTCTTTTCAGTTACATGGGCCCAGCGCTCCTCGGCCACTGAGGCCGAGCGCAACTACCTTTACGTGAGCATCAAGGCTTCCGATGTTGCTCGCGACGCCGCTAGCCTTAGCATCACCCCCACCAATGTCTCTTTCTCCGGCGAGTCTAAGAAGGGCGTAAAATACCAAGTTTCTCTCGACCTTTACGCCGAGATCGACCCTGAGAACTCGAAGACAAACCACAGTGACCGTGAGGTCGAGCTGGTGTTGCGCAAGAAGGAGCTCAAGGAGGAATACTGGCCCCGTCTGCTGAAGACGACTCAGAAGGTTCACTTCCTCAAGACCGACTTTGACAAGGTATTGTGACCCCATTTGTACCTTCTCGACTGGGAACCCGTCCAGGCTGACTTGGAGCTAGTGGGTCGACGAGGACGAGCAGGATGAGGCCCCCGAGGATGACTACGCCAGCGGCTTCAATGGCATGGAAGGAGGCATGGACGGTGGCCTTGGCAACATTGATTTCTCCAAGCTTGGTGGCCTTTCCGGTCTCGGCGGCGCCGAGGCTGATGCAGGCGAGGGCGAAGATGAGGTATGCTGAATATTACCCTTCTCGACCTTGTATGTGCGCTTGCTAACACGACCATTAGGATGAGGAGATGCCGGAACTCGAGGAGGCCGGCGATAACAAGGATTCCAAGATCCAGGAGGTTGCTTAAATGCGAGAAGTTCTCGCGGGACGCGCATTGCGACTTACGGATGTGGAGAACGGAGGCATAAACGAGAACACTTATCACAATCAGCATCATTGAGCCCATCACGCTCGGTCTATCGTATAATGTTTCGATCGACTCATAGTGTGTCTAACCGGCACAAAGTCGAACGACAGGTTTAGCTAGCTTTATCAGCCTGCCCAGAGAGGCACAGAAGAGAAGGACAAGTTGGAAAGGAAGCGAATAGTTTATTATTTTTCCTTCATTGGTATGAGATGACGAAATAGCCAACGACGCTTTTGCTAAAAGGAAGACCTTCCCCTCCGTAATTTTCCCGAATAGCCCTACAGCATGCTTAATTTTTTTCATCGATGATGTCAATAGCGCCATGGCGCCCCTCCTTCAAGTGTGGCTTTGCGACCGTAGAACAAAAGGTCATCGGGGACATCGACGGGCCAGGGACAACTGCTGGTAAAAATATCCCTATCTCGTTCCTGAGTATAACAGACCAGCTCAATGTCGGCCATGTGAAGAGATTTTTGGTGGTCAAATCCGACAAGTAATGCGCCGGTGAGGGTTCGACCGCAATTTGGCTATCCAACTCAATTGGCGGAGAGGCAGATTATGTGAAGTTGTTCCGCCACACTTGGAAACCCACACCTTGAAAATGTGGAGGAACCTGCAACCACCACTACTGCACACCAACACGGACTTTCTTCTTGTTCCTTTGAACCTCCATCCCGGTTGTTGATTCTTATCTTTCCCAGCCACGGCGTTGTGATTTCTTTTTGTCTGACCCGGTTTCGACGTCAGGCCGACTCTCATTCAGAGACACCTTTTTTTGTCTTGTCTATTGTAATTTTTACTCCCCCTCCCTCCGCTTAGCGGACTGTACCCATTTCGTCAGCCCGCTTCAGTTTCGGCTTGTCTGTGGAAGTTCCCTTCCAACTTTCCAATTCTATATTCGAGGGCGCATACGTCTTTATCTGAGCAACCGTTTTATATCTTCTCTTCTTCGTTTTTCAAAAAGAAGCGCAATAAGATAAACACCGCCCATCATGCCTCCCAAGAAAGCCGATCAGCCTAAGAAGAAGAAGGCCACCGTCGAGGACAAGGTTTGAACCCTCGTGGCCCAATGCTCATTACGTGCGTCGTAAGGCTAACTATAGCGACTCCTTTGCAGACCTTTGGTATGAAAAACGTACGTGAAGTCTTTTCATGAAAACCTTCGCCTTGTTGCGCCTACCTATCGTCCAGAAGAAAAAAAGAAAGAAAAAAGACCAATCCGCTGACCGGTATCTTCCCTCGCAGAAAAAAGGTGGTTCCGCCAAACGACAGATCGCCCAACTCAATGCGCAAGCGGCCTCCAACAAGAACGCCGACGAAAAGAAGAAGGAGGCCGAGAAGCTTCGCCGTGAGGCCGAGAAGAAGGCTGCCGAGCAAGCCAGAAAGGAGGCTGCCGATCTGTTCAAGCCTGTACAGGTCCAGAAGGTTCCTTTCGGTGTCGATCCGAAGACGGTTGTTTGCGTTTTCTACAAGCAGGGCAACTGTGAGAAGGGCCGGAAGTGTAAATTCAGTCACGACTTGAGTCTCGAGCGCAAAGCCGCCAAGAGAGACTTGTACACCGATTCTCGAGATGTCAAGTCGGCCGAGGAAGAGGCCAAGAAGAAGGACAACATGGAGGATTGGGACGAGGAGAAATTGCGCAAGGTCGTTATGAGCAAGCACGGAAACCCCCGGACCACGACAGACAAGGTCTGCAAATACTTCATCGAAGCGGTCGAGAACCAGAAGTATGGTTGGTTCTGGACCTGCCCCAATGGAGGCGACAAGTGCATGTACAAGCACAGCTTGCCACCAGGGTACGTTGCATTCCTCCGTCCCGCAGTACTGTACGCGCAACTGACAATCTGGCTAGATTCGTCCTGAAGACCAAGGAGCAGAAGGCGGCGGAGAAGGCTTTGATGGACAAGTCGCCGCTTAACACCCTGACACTGGAGGATTGGTTGGAGTCCGAACGCCACAAGCTCACTGGCGAGTTAACGCCTGTAACGCCTGAGACGTTCGCTAAGTGGAAGAAGGAGCGCTTGGACAAGAAGGCGGCTGAAGAGCAAGCTCAGAAGGCCAAGGAAGCCACTGGACGTACATTGTTCGAAAGCGGCAACTGGCGCGCTGATGATAGTGAGAGTGAGAGTGAGGATGAGGCCGATGGAGTGTGGAACTTGGATGCCCTGCGGCGGGAGACGGAGCGGATCCGCGAGCAGAAGGAAGAGGAGCGCCTGGCCAAGCTCAACGGTGAACCCGTGCCGGTTTCGAATGATGCACAGATCGCACAAGAAGGTGAGGGTTGATTGAGTTGGTGCGAGGCTCCCAAGTAAAACAAAAAAACTTACTTGGGTGTTTGGGCTGCGGACCTCCCACATTGCAATCGGCGTACCGGGCCATCTGTCCGGGCCCGAGATGTTGATCGTGTTGATGGCTGGTGGATGCAATGCTCTTGAGTCGCAGGAAATGCTACATGAGCGTTTGTGTTGACCTCCGCAACTGGGTTTGATGGCTCTGACGGTTAACGTGAACGGATTTTCGTGTCGCCTTTGGCTCCTCCCATCTGGATACGCTGCGAAGGGTGTCGAGGATGATTCAATGCTCAAAGCATTGATCAGGAGGACCGTCAAGGCGGCGGAGATTACACAGGATTGAGATAGATCAATGTGTTTGCGGTGAGAGGATGACTGACATGATTTAGTATGCCATATTTGTACGTACAGTTTTCTCTCAACACAAGCCAGCGTTGTCTTTGGCCTCTCGTCGTCATCCTAGTAGAATTATCAAGTATTAGTACCACCTGCGAAAAGAGGAGTCGTGGTGGTGTTGACTGGCACTATAACAAGGCTTCTCCGTCCGGTCTTTAGTTCCTTTCCCCTTCCCCCACCCACTCCTACGGCCGAAACAGAGTTCTTTCTTCTGAGACCTTCAACCCTATCTATGTCATGAAACAGCTGCCGAGGTATAGATATGCACTACTATGCCGATTTGATTACCCTGAATTCGAGCCGAGCTCGCTCAACAAAACGGAAGATCTATGCCCGCGTCATTGTCAAGATAACATGCGAGGATGGAGAAGCTGGACCCTGTCTCGTTAAATCCAGCTATTAATGAGCCATGGCTCTTGGCTTGTGAGCATCAGCCAATCACTGTTTGCGCTTCGACGCTGCATCATCATGGATAAGAATAACATTGCCCATGTTGGGGAACTATTTTGCTAACTGGGCTGATTGTCGGAGCGTCCACGGTCTGACGAGACTGACATTTCCTTGATCTGTCAGACCCCCATGGCGCATGTGCTTCTCACTCTCCTTTTCCCTTGATCTATCTCTTCATCGTCTCGGTTTTGAGGGACTACTTCTGCAGTCTTTCTCGCTGAGATGAGTATTTGCTTTCTAAATAGGCTTCTACTGGCCTTGGTATTTGGTTTCTTCCCACTTAGTAGGTAGCAATGCCTTTCTCTCTTTTCGCTCCCAGGGTCTTGACTCGTGCTGATCTGTCATGCTAGCCGTGGCTCAAGTATGCCTCCCGCCTTTGGGTGAGTACGGATACTCCTACAATGCGACCGACCAATCTGTCCTGGACGCCATCGCGAAAAATTGCACAACGATCAATGGAAGCATCGTGATCGCGACAAGCTATACCGGCTCCTTCAACCTACCCAACGTTCGCAACATCACTGGACAGATCGGCTATGGATGGGAGGGGACCCCCGCGGTACCTGCACCGTCGTCGATCAGCCTTCCAGATCTCGAGTACATGGGGAGCGATATGTACCTCTTGGGTATTTCGACTTTGACAAATGTGTCCGCGCCGAAGTTGAGGACGGCCGGATGGGCGCTAAGAATGGACTATGTGCAGAACGTTGATTTGCGATCATTGGAAACCGTCAGATATGCGGAGATCTTTGGCGATGTTTCCAGGTGAGCTCGGGCTGTCTTGCGCAATTATGAGACGATATTGTTTGTGTGCTGATGCATCCAATGCAGTCTACGCTTAGACTCACTTCGGAATGTCTCTGGATACTTTTCTATCTGCAATAAGGATAGATGCGAGAAAAACCAGTCTTCAACCACGCCATTATATATCTCTCTTCCTTCGCTCCAATCGGCGGGTAGCATAGAAATCGCTGGAAGTTTATCGGGGTGCGCCTGTCTGCCTTCACTCTCGTGTCATACACCAGAATTGAACATTGACAGCAGCTTGTGTAGACTAGCAGTGCCGAACCTCACAACCATCAAGGAAGAAGCTAGATTTGCTGGCTTCCAGCGCGCCTCATCCAATGCATCAGCTATCAACATCACTTTTCCTCGTCTCAATAATGCGCCTACATACATGATTTTGGGAGGGAACATCTCCAGGTGAGGGTTTCTGCCTCTACCAAGAGCTTGAGGTTGATGCGGGCTAACCAATGCTTCTTCCGAGAATACTAGTCTTTCCATGCCGGAAATGCGGAACATGAGTGGATATTTTCGGGTTGATGCTGGTGATTCACTACCCATTGACCTTCCTTTCGAAGAGGCGTCGTCTATTGACTTGTACGGAGCGATTTCAAGGTCAGTCTAAACGGAGTTTTACAGCATGTACAGGGACTAACCTCGGCTAACTGCGTTGGATGGAGTGTGAAATTTCCTAAGCTGAAATCCCTTTCCAGCTTCAGCGTCCATAGCAGCCTCTCCTTGGATTGCCAATCCGTGAAGGATACCATCACGAAGGCCAAAAATGGCTCAAAAGGCTATGTAGACTGCAGTTCGAAAAGGCACTCCAAGAAGTTAGGCACCGGGGCCATTGCCGGTATCGTGGTTGGTGTTGTGATTGGTGTCGGACTTATAGTTGTCCTCGGAGCGCTCTATTACATTAAGCGGCGAAAGAGACGAGAGGAAAAGCCAACATCGAACACGGAACTCAATGGCTTCAGTCCACCACGCTACGAAGAGCCGCAGGCAATTCAAGTTCCTCCTCCGAAGTACTCTCCTCCCTTGGGAACGAGGTGAATAGCAATGCATATGTCTGGCTGTCAACGTCGGATGTTAGCATTACTCGGATCACTTGAGACAGCATTATATATAGATGACAACTGTCGATTGGGTTTGATCTGGGGACTGTTTCTACTTTATTCTGGCCTAGAGCGCCCAGTATGGCCTGCCATAATGGGGATGCTCTTGAAAGCGGATCTATAGATTTCTCATTCAATCTGTCTTAGCCACAATGCTGAACGTATTTTGTCGGATCTGACAGCCAAAAGGAGGAAATCAGCAGTTATTTCTTTTTCAAAATCCGATCTCGTGATGGCGCCTATGTTTCTTTGCTGCCCCAGGCTCCCTCACGCCTGGCAGGAAACCTTGCCTAATTGTCTCACTTGAGAATGTGACATCCCTGCCACTTCCCCCCTGCGCTTCATGATGGAGATATTCAACGAGGATCTAATGCTCACCCTGAGCTAGAGTTAATATTCAATGTCTTGCTGCAGGTTTCAGTCCTTGCTACTCCAGACTATTGACTGATCGACAGCCGATATCCCCCATCTAGCACACGCCAACAACACAATCCATCCGAATTGCATCTATCACATAAGAAGCTTCTCAGTCCGACAGGCCTGCTTTTCTCGGCTTTTGCTCTTTCAACAGCATCTCACAATATGGTTCGCATGAAAACCTTGAGCACATTTGTGCTCCCAGGGCTCGCAAGTCACCTCTCCATGGTGGCAGCGGTGGGACAAACATGCGAGAACGGAGTACGCCCATACTCAGCATGGTTGGCCGATAGTGTCATCGCTCGTAAAGATGCGCTGTTGAACGCTGACACTGAAAATGATGTCGCACTCTCCTTGAAGCTTGGACTGTTCCAACTTAGCGTTATCCATCTCAAGGAGTACTACGATGCTGCATCATGTGCAAAGGAGGACTGGGATGCATATCTGAAAGAGGCTACCGATAGTATTCTGCCCACAGTGTTGAACGTGACTGGCGATATTGAAGCTCCCATGGACATATTTGCCACGGCTAACGGGCTGTACTACCAGTGAGTGTTGAACCTGCGGTTCATTCTTGTTAGAATCCTGACCATTGATCTGACATAACACGACGACGGCTACAGATATGAGAAGTCCGGCGACGAAAGTTACAAGCAAGGCCTTGATGCTCTGAGAAAGGCATACGACGGCAGGAAACGCAACTCGGAGGGTGAGACAACGTACCTGGCTGGCCTATTTCGACCCATCAACTAATTAAATGACAGGCGGCTTCTGGTACTATAACGCCCGGCCGAACCTCAGCTATTTGGATGAGACCTATCCCTTGGGCGCCTTTACTGCCGTGTACAAGAACCGCTTCGAGCTCACCAACGCCACCCTGGCTGAGAACCTCAGCAAAGACCTCAATCAATTTAAGGACCATTGTCACCACGACACCGGCCTGATGGCGCATGGCTACGACGCCTCCAAGTCAGCCCCGTGGGCGAATAAGACTACTGGGGCAAGCCCATATGTCTGGGATCGCGCCCTCGGATGGTACCACATGGGTCTTGTGGAGCTTCTCCACAATGCAGATGAATTCCCCGGCCTCCTGAATCAGACGCAACGAGACGACGCTTACAAGAAGTATTACAATTTGGCAAACACGATCATCAACGATGTAGACGAGACCACGGGGTGTTGGTGGCAGGTGATGGAGCATGGAGGGGAGCAAGGCAATTATATCGAGACGAGTGGATCGGCCATTTTCACCTACTCCATTCTCAAGGGTGTGCGGCTGGGCTATCTGACGGGTGTTCACCCCGAGAGCGGAAAAGATTACAAGCAGACGGCGGAGAAGTGCTATAGTTGGCTGCTCGAGAATCGAGTGGTCCGGGATGACAGCGGCACGTTGAGTGTGAATGGCACAGTTGGGGTCTGCACGTTAGAAGATCCGACATATGAGGTATGTTCTCACCCTTCCCCTCACATTTGAGACTCCGTGACTGCTCTACGGATATGGTTGGATGAAGTACTGATTAATGCTAGTACTACACTACCCAGCCGCTGTCATATAACAGTGTGTTCGGTGCGGCGCCGTTGGTGATGGCGAGCTTGGAGCATGAAATGGCTGCCAATGCGGTGAGCTCCTGACCAGTTAAGTAGCATAATCGTCAAGAGCTCGGATTGCTGAGAGGCATCTGTTGGAGAGGTTATGTCATGGATGATGGTGCATGTCTTTGGTAAGGAAGCAGTAGGATTCAAGAGAAGCACAAGCCTACAGTGGGTTATACAAAGTTGTAGTCACATATACCAGGTTAGCATACCAGCAAGTAATCAAAGCCTGTATAGATGATTGAGTCCCAGGAATTGAGGATGCAACGGCCAAGTAAGGTCGAATTTGCCTCATACACAAATATTTTGTGCTGACTGTGAAGATGCCATCAAACCAGTCTCTTCTTACTTCGCTAGGGGAAGCGACGCCAATGCGAGCTTTTCCGTGGTTGTGAGGACGACCTAGGAGAGTTGAATTAGAATCCAGTATGTGTACCAAATGTGAGTGGGCATATATTGTCTATCATGCTAGAAGTAAGGACTTCATAATAACTTGGAAGGAGTTTTGGGGGGCATAAAGAAATTGTAAGCAGGGGATTTGGCCGTATTCAAGTCAACCAAGGTAGAAATTAAGCTCGCTCCACGGGAACTCTATCCACCGCATGGAACATCGTTCAATTCGACCGTCGTTTCCATCCCGGCCCCCGGGCCTGACAACTCCCTTGCCTCATACGGCTAACTCAATCATCACATTACCCCTTGGATGGGAACGACCTTACCCCCTTCCAGGAACCTACTTTCGTTTGATGAGACTAAATTAATCTGGATTGGAGTTGTTCTTGGACCTTGATGTGCACTGTCTGTCTTACTCGTACGTCCAGCAAACGTGCCACTTTGAGCCCACGGACGGACGACTGAAAGACAACCCGGATATGACAACCCCAAATCAAGCTCAATGCTTGGGATTTGACATCATCACTTTGCCAGAATGGACAACGGTCTGAAATTGGTGGCTTTGTGGTCATCCATTCCGCTATTCTTGGAAAGCATCGATCCAGACCGGGACCTCGTCCCAGCAACTTAGAACAATATCGATTACCTCTCTTGGCCATTGCCACTTCCAAGATCATCTTGCTTATGCTTCCATACGAGTATACTTGTCCGGATTACTCTTTCTACAGGCCTTCCGTATAGTCCCCTGCAGATAGAACCTGAGCTGCCGAGTGGAGCCAGTCGCTGCTTTGTGCGATTGGAAGGCCCATGTCTCAGTCAATCAAAGCCCTGTTATATATTGGGAGATCGGCCTGGGGTTGGTGACTTGATCTGACTGTCCGAAATCCCCGCTGAATAGTCCGAGTGTCGTGAAAATGCCATGTGAAATGAGCTGTGGAACAGTGGTTTCTCACATTGTCATTCGCGAGAACCCATTGTCTCGACTCCTTCATACTCGGCCTGTCCGCCACTAGGCATCAATCATTCGGTGTATGAGAAAAGTCAAATCCACCAACGCTCTACGCGACCATGACTCGGAAATTCTTTGCAAGGGTGAAATAGGAAGGAATCTACATGGGGGGCCAATTTCCTTGGCTGGCTGGAGCTGTGGTGGTGGATGGTCCCTAACCTTGCCCCTTGCAGAAACGAAAGTTGCATGTTAGCATTCTACGGTGTTTTACAAGAATCTCCGAGTGCTAGGTAGGAGTGCCTCGTTTGTGCTTGGCTCGACTTTTCGATTTTTAATCACGGTCTATTCAGGTACGTGTTTGTTTGGATGGACACCGAGCCGAGACGGGTCAGTGTGCGTATTGATATGCATACACTTACGTCCTCGAATGATTTTCTATCCTAGCTAACTTTCGTCCTTCATTTTCTAGTTTCAAGTTTTAATCGTATATACTCAGCACTCCTCGCTCATCAACCTCATTCTTCGTGGATGATAAACTCACGGTAGTGGCCATGCTCCGAACCTTCTTGCTTCTGGGCCTGACGGGGCTCGTACAAGAAGCATTCGGCAAGAACGTGTATCTCGACTGGAATATCACATGGGTCAACGCAGCACCAAATGGTGTTGAGCGACCCATCATCGGAATCAACGGTCAATGGCCGTGTCCACAGATTGACGTCCACATCGGGGACAACTTGGTGGTAGATGTCTACAACGCCCTCGGAAACCAATCCACCGGAATCCATTGGCATGGATTTCATCAGAACTACAATACCTTCATGGACGGTGTGCCTGACATAACTCAATGCCCGATCAAACCACAGCAGCGCATGCGATACGTTATTCCGGTAATGAGGTCTACTCCAACTTGGTGATTCTGGTGGCGTTACTGACACACGAAACAGGTCAATCAAACCGGAACGTATTGGTATCACTCCCACCAAGAAGGCCAGTATCCCGATGGAATCCGAGGGCCGATTGTTGTTCACGACACGGCGCCGTTACCTTTCCATTACGACGAGGAGATCACTGTTACACTTTCGGATTGGTACAACAGACAAATGCCTCAGCTCACGGAAGATTACGTCTATCCGGCGGATGGGCCGGCTGGACTAGAGCCGTTGCCAGATGCGGTCCTGTTCAATGATGCAGTCGGAACCAAGATTCCGGTCAAGCCCAACAAGACCTATCTCATCCACGTTGTCTGCATGGGGAATTGGGCCGGACATGCGTTCATTGTTGAGGACCACGATCTGACTGTTGTCCGAGCCGATGGAATTCTCGTGGAACCGAAACTCGCGACGCCTCAATATCTTCGAATGACTGTTGGGCAGCGCCTCGACCTACTTCTAACAACAAAGAACGATACAAGCAGGAACTACGCAATCTGGGACGGCCTTGATATCGACGAGATGTTTATCCGAGAGAACCGCGAGATGCCTGAAGGGTACAATGCCAATGGCACTGCATGGTTGATGTACAACGAAGATGCGCCCTTCTTACCATCCCCAGATATTCAGATTCATAACGCAAGTCTGGAGTTCTTGGACGACGTAACGCTCACACCGATAGATGGCCTTCCGCTGCTTGAGCCAGTTTCCCGACAAATCGTTTTGGACTTCAACTATGCCCAGGTGGACGGTGTTCCCACCTACACTATCAACGGCAACACATACGAAACCCCCAAGGAGCCTACCCTGTATACAGCCTTGTCTGCCGGCAGTGAAGAGTCTTTGGACCCATCGATCTATGGTTCCATCAATCAATATGTGGTCGAGTATGGTGACATCGTGGAGCTTGTCATCAACAACAACCACAACAACCTGCACCCTTGGCATTTACATGGACATGACTTCCAGATCCTTCAACGTACATACCCGAACGGTGGTGCGTTCAACGGCTATGGCAATATCTCGGCGGTTCCATCGCGACGAGACACTCTTATGGTCGAACCCAAGGGCCATGCTGTCCTTCGTTTCAAGGCGATGAATCCAGATAAGTACCCAGACATCGCGCATTCTTTCCCATAAGCTAACTTCGGCAGCCTTTACGTATCTGGATGTTCCATTGCCATATCGAATTCCATGTTGAAACACGTCTCATGGCCGTGATCATAGAAGCACCGGACCACTTGCAGAACCTGTCTATGCCAGCTGATCATAGAGACATCTGCAGTGGCAAGCCCAGTCTTTTCGCGCCTCTGCCACCTCTTCCAGGTTTCTGAAGAGTCGATTACTGCTATCAAGTGGTGAGGTGCTTCAGCAACCGCCTGGAAGTTTCTTATACTGGAACTAATGTTCTGGCATACTGGTTTTCTTTATAGAGGACGAGGGCGTTCTTTGGCAGCTTATGTCTTGTTCCTTTCTCTCACATGCGGAACTGTTCTTCGAGCTTATTTGTCAATACAAAACAGTTTGATGGAGAAGGGAGTTTTAATTATAATGTACACAAATTTCAAGCCACAGATTTCAGGGCTTACTGTTGTCGCGATCATAAGTGCTTATGCCACGGTTTCAATCAGTAACCTACAGCAGGGCCTTCTGCTGGACCAGACCATGCTCCGCCATGAGTTTAAACACATCCTCAGCTACACCCCACGAGATCTCAAAGCCGCGTCCACCAGCCCCATACGCATGGACAACGACGCGCTCCCCATCGCCGGCCTCCAGTCGTTCGACCTCAATCCGAATGCCACCTTCTCTGGCTGGCCGCCGCCCCACAATATCTTGAATGACATCAAACTTCCCCTCACTCCCCTCCGCGAAAGGGAACCACTTGGCCGCATTCGCCAAAATCCGGGCTCGCGTCTCCGGTGACGGGTACGGATCCCAGTCATGCGGCTGCTTGGTGCCCCCGATGATCGTGCCGCCTCCCAGCGGCCGGGGGATACAGAACGACCACGACCCATCACTATTCTGGCGGGTCATGGTCACGGCGCATGGGTTCCGAACTAAACAGGTTTGTCCTAGACATTTGGGGGGAGTGTCAGCAGCATAGATAGATCCAAGTAGAGCTTCCTTCCCCCACCACCACAAACCCGACAAAAGCCGAGCAGGAAGGTATCCGACAGGTAGGTAGTTGAATCCGTCTTACCTCGAATAATAAAAGCCCTCTCATCGCCCCCCAACCCCAACCCGGAACAATTCACCACCGTCCTCACCCTCCTTTCCCTTTTCCTTTTAGCCCCAACAAAAAACGCCTCCCGCACATCCCCCACCGTATACTCCCTCACTTCTCCCCCGCGCAGCACAAACTCCCTCAGCATCCACTGACAGTACACCGGTGAATTCACGACGACGGTCTCATACTCGGCCCCCCACCGCACCCCCGCCGGCAGTTCGTGCCCCGCCAAGCGCCGGAACCCGTCCACGTGGGCATACGCGGTTTGCACAGCCTCGGAATCGAGGTACTCGGGCGGCGGCTGCTCGAGGTGCTCCACCGCGGGGCAGCGCGCGACGCCCGCGCCCGGTTGCGCGGCGGCCAGGGCCTTGAGGTGGGTGTAGGTGCGGCGGGCCTGGAGGGCTTCGCGGTGGTGCTGCGGGGTGGTGCCGGGGACGGGCCGGTAGTGGGCGCCCGCCCAGGGGGAGGTGTAGTTTAGGGAGGTGGTGTGCGGGAGGTCGCGGGCGAGGAGGAGGAATTTTGTGCTCGTGTGGGAGTGGGATTGGAGGTAGAGGGCTGTGCTGAGGCCTAGGACGCCGGCTCTGATGGTGGGATCATTCGCTTGGGTGTTAGTGGGTGGGTTGGTTGGTTGGTGAGTTTGGGTGCGGGAGGGATGAGGGGAAGGAGCCTGGGGATGGGGACGTACCCGATAATGACGATTGTTTCGGGTTCGGAGGGGGTGGTCATTGTGCTTTTGGCGGCGCTGGGAAAGGGAGTTTTATGGGAGTTGGTGTGCTTGGGGGTGGGTGGTTTTGAGGTTCAAGATGGTGGCGGTTGTAGCGGTGGTTGTTGATGGACTGGAGTCGAGTGGGGTTATCGGTATAGATAAGGCTGCTGTTTCCCCGCATGCTGGAGCTGGCTGCTTATGAAACGAGCCTGGTGACTCATGATACGAGCTATGCATACTACGACCGAGGTTGCCAATGGCTGGTATCTGCGTCGAAGCTTCATTGTGCTCTGATCTTCTATTTAGGTTCTGGTTTGACAAGGCTATCAAGCCACCCTCAATTATCTACCATGCATGCCCCACAAAATATCATCCCCCGGGTATCGTTATGGTTGTGTGACGTGACTCGCAAGCTTCGTATGGCGTGTCTCGTTGTATCCTGCAGACTGAATTCATGCATGGAGTCGAGTGGTGGCCAACCTGGTCTGCCAGACAAGGTGCCATCTCGTTAGACGAGGAAGTGCCCTGGGCACGGTGTGAAGATCCGTACTCGAGTCGTGTAGTCGTGCAGTATCGTGCGATGAAGTGGTATCAAGAAGAAATAACATCTGTCGTCCAGTCCGGACCCTTCCAGAATGGGTCGGCGCATCTAGTCCAAAGAGTCGGGCAGCTTCTCGATCGTGAACTTGCCTCTTGCGACCTTCATGATCGGCACACCCGGAATCTTGCGCAAACGACGACACAGATCCTTATCGTTGGTCGCCACGATGTAAATGCGATGTTTCGACACCTAGAGTCGGCGAACACTTAGCGCGCTATGACACACTGCCACAGAAAAAAGTCTCCACTCACCCGATCCACGATACAGTCATCTGCATACGTGCCCTTGTGAGAGCACTTCACCCTAGCCCATCTGGGATCTTTGGCGGTCCGGAGCGCCAACCGGTACTTCTCCCCCAGTTTCTCCAATTCGGCAATCGTGCAATCTGAAAATGTCGGGATACATTTCGCATATAACCTTTGGTTCCACAAGTCTTAGCATCATCCCTATTGCCACCAACTGAGATTCACACAGACTCACAGATCCATCATAGAGGTAAGGAGATCTTGCTTCGCCCGGATGGCGTGCGAGACAAAGTTGGTATCGACGAGAACGTGGTAGGGAGGGCCGAGAGCAGTGTTGGCGGCGAAGAACATGTTCGAGGGCGCGACGGGGATGTGACGGGTCAACTCGTTCTCCTTGGGCGTCTCCTGCTTCTTGTTATCGGGTTTCAGGCGCTCATCGCGGGCTTTGATGGTGCGCTTCATCTGTTTGGCAACGGGAGGTCAGGATTGAACTCTCTTCGGGGATTCCGGGCGCGGACCGACCTGCGCAAACTTGCGAGTCTTCTTCTGCACACCCATTGTGATGTTTTCTTTAGTGAGAGATGCGGTAGTGGTAGAGCCAGATTTCTGGAATCGATCGAAGAAAAGAACAGGCTATATCGTACTGTTCCTTGAAACTTTATTATTCCTTAAGATGATTTGGTAGAGGCCAAAAGATTTTGGAGATGGCGGAAATTCATATCACGGGCCGATTTTTCGCCGCGGAGGAAAGCACCGGCAGAATTGTGTCTGGTCATGTGATCCTCAAGAATAGATTAGCGTGTGTGCTCACCCTCCCCTCCGCCTTATCGCGCCCCGCTTAGGCCCGGCCGAGAATAGCTAGAATAGTACTCCGTAACTGCCCGTTTACCTGAATGCACGGTACAGAGTAGTATGAAGTTTGTACACTATCGACTCGTCAAGTCATGGACCATTTCTAAATCAATCAACTGGCTGCGTTGACCTCTTCAGTCCAATCCTAAGCTATATCTACATCCCGTCACTATCTAGCCAATTCTTTTGTGCCGCTCCATGGTCAAGTCATACAGGCTGCAGCATCCGCTTCTAGTTCAGCATACCTCGATCTAAACAATACTCACTTTCCCGCCTATCGAAAGTCAGCTTCTACTCCGGAGTACACACTCTCGATGGCAGCTATACCGCCTCTTTAAACATCTAAGACAGTGGACCGAGCGCCTCATCCAACCCCGCAATCATTGGGGATTTCTCACAGACGCTAAGAAAGCCAGTCACGACACTAGTCACACTGCTAGTCACATCACATTTCTCCCGCCACCACCAATGTCCCACTATGAAAGACTCGTCCACGCCGTACGTCATCGTCCTAGTTCCATGTCATATCGCTCGAGGTGATGTTGAGGTGGCACAATCACAGTGACTTTCAATTCCTATACCACCGTGCGATGCCATAGTCACCGGCAATGTCGAGGACGGTTTTCTTTCCCGTGTTACAGTCGCAGTTCGCTCCGGTGATAGGCATACACGGCTCGGTCTGCCTTAACATTGCAAGTGACCAACCATGCATGTTAGTCGGGATCAAGCCCGACATGGAGTTCATTGGCCGTATGGAAATATCTCATTCTCGCTGGATTCGTCCAAATAAATCCCCCCAACCTTCGAAGCACAGACCTTGTCTTGCCAGGAAAGTCTGTACTGAGTCCTAGCGTTCCTAGGTCTAACCTTGGTCTCCTCAGGTAACGTGTACATTGTCATGGGTAGAACGTGATTCGATAGCCACCAGCACATCGCCTGATGCTGGCAATGACCCTTTCCTCGGGAGCAACATTCTACAATTGGCACAGAGTTGCTGGGCTTTGCTGCAACGAGCAACCATTCAGATGCCAGGATGGCCTTTTACGCGCCGCCCTACTTACTGACCAGCGACAACGGAGCTTTCAGGGCGGGTGATTGGTGTGTGGGAGTGATGAGGCCTGCAGCAGCTTAGGCTTGAAGAAACGCCTTCTGCACCGGGCGGACCAATCACGCGGGGCTCCCTCGAGATTGATCCGCCCGTCAAGGTCCCTGACAGCCGCCGCGAGCCATGCAGAACTCACCGTTGACTGGCATGCTCTATCTCACTCCCGCTCAGTTTGCCTAGTTAGGACGAGAGTCTTACACTCACTCCCCATTTCCGTGCAACAATTGGACCTGCGGATTTAACTTGATTCCGATAGTCCCAAACTCTCTCTCCTCCCTCTCCAGAAACTGCGCCTCATCTTGATGGTTAGATCAGGTCCCCAGATACCACCGTAACTGGCTATCCTGCTGCTCCACCGAGAACTTACCGATAGTATCGCAATGGAATCTCACTAGGACAGCGATCGGACTCTGCTAGGTCGACTGGCTGTCCCATGCTTCTCTTGTGCCGTTGCTGCATGCCAGTTGGTGTGCCATGCGAGGGCCACCGACAGCTTTTAATGCCGCTTGATGGGTCTTCTTGACCATCGTCCGCTAATTATGTCCCAGAATAATCCCCCCCTCTCTCATGCTGGTGACATCCCGGTCCTCGGAAGCGCCGTCAACTCCCCTTGGCGCTAATCCCATTGCTTGAAGTCTCGATATTCTGATCGACTGTGGCCGTTACCTCTGCGACGTCTCAGACCCTATAGGCACGTCTAGATACACACGACGCGGAGATAGAGGCTGGCGCCATCCGAGATTAATAACTTACAAAACGAGGTGTACAATTTGTGCTTTTTCAACTATCTCTTGGACTTCTCCGTTGTAAACCCCGGATTCTCCTGGCCAGGGAACGTCTTTTTTTAAACAAAACTTCAGCCCCTGTCGACTTGTCACAAAGCCTCTTTCATACCTCGTGCATGGTGTATGTTCCAAACGTGGTAGCCTGCTTAGTCTTTCTCACTGCATCGTTCCTTCTGTGCTATTGTCTGCGTTGTCGTGCGTCCGCATATCTTACCAGGTTCAATTTGATCATTTCCAGGGCCTCAAGAATCTCTAATCCTCCCCCACCTCTTGATTGCCCCATCAGTATTCTCCATACCTTTGTCCACGGCCTTGTTCTGAAAATTCTTTTGTGGTTTTCCCCGGCCATTTCTTTCTATCCTTATTCATCGACACTAGTTCTGTGTTTCTATTCCGCTAAACACTCGGAGGTGTGCGAAAGCTGTTCTTGTGGGCCAGGCCAACACCCAATCCATACTTCATACTGTGTCGCAGAACAAGAGTATCAGCATTTGTGAGCATGATAATCTGAGTGTCAATCACTTAGTTTGCTCTCGTGCGCTCACTGCCGGGCCTACTCTGCGTCAGATCGCGAGCATCATCTTTCGAGAAACGACTGCTGTGCCCCCCCGTCGTTTCGCTACGCACGAGAACTGGCCGAGCAAAAGGCTAGGAAGCCACATTCGGAAGAACAAGCTTGACTCACAAGTGTGCTCTTCGGAAATGGTCGAATTGTCATGGAATACCGGAATGAGTACAGACTCGAGACCCTCGGCAATGAAACCACCAGCGCCGACCATGATCCCGCCACCGCAAGCATCGACTTCTCGGTTTGAACCCTGTGCATCAACGGCGTCGCTTTTCCTATACGCCCAAGGCTCCGTGATTTCCTGTCTTCACCATGATACCTTGGCACTCGAAAGACGCTTTGAAAACCACCAAGAGGATGTTGAGTTCATTTCGGTTGACAATGTCAGTGAGCGTGGTGCTGGGAGACTAGTGCTCAGTTATGATGTCGGTAAAACTGCAATTGTTTGGGATATTTTTACAGGGACAGTGATTGCAAGGTTTGCATCGTTCGAACAACTCAAAGTTGCCACCTGGATGCGAAATGGGAACGTCGCTTTCGGTAGGTATACGACTTCTCATGCGGATTGGAAACGAGGCGACTGACACCGTTTCAAGGAAACGAAAAGGGAGATGTTATCATCTTTGAACCGTCTACCTCGGAGCACATTTCCTGTCGCACCATCTTCGATCCTATAACCGCTCTTGCACCGGCCACAGACTGTCGAACATACGCAATAGGGTACCCACCAAACCAAGTATCTGTCCGTATTCAAGGCTGACGGACCTTCTTTTAGTTACCAGAATGGCTCTATAATGATCGCTACCCTCCACCCGACGTTCACAATTTTACACACTATGGCCACCTCCCGAGGACCGTCATCCATACTCTCCTTGGCCTGGCATGCCTCCTCCTCCAAGCAGAAATCTGATATGCTAGCGACACTATCGGCAAATGGTGATTTGAGGGTGTGGAGCGTTGCCAAGCCGCCAGGAAAAGAACCTCCTCGAGTCATCAGGGTGTTGAAGCGGTCAGATGGCTCGCCACCATCAGAGCCAAAATGGATGGCTTGGTCAAAGAACGGAAGAATTGTACAATATCTTGATGGGTAGGTGTACCTCATCTGGCCTGCATCTGGCAAACACTCGGTATCTAATGGCCCAAATTACAGAGAGACATGGGCATGGGATGTCAGGACGAAACATGTCACATACGAGCCAGTCCCTACGATCGACAACCCTCGCGGGTTTGCAAACTACGGGCCAACGGCGACGCTTTTCACGCTAGGGCCGCAATTCACTGTCCAGCAGTACGATGTCGAAGCACCAGCAATGGTGGCCAACGTACAACATCTCCCGGCCAATGTCATGTCCTTACCCCAAGAGCAAGCGAAGCTACGGACTCTTGAGGATCCACCTACGATAAAAGAGTCTGCGAACGCATTCACTTCGAGAAGAACTCCACTCGACATGAACGGGATTGAGACTGTTCGGCAGCAACGGGCGGAATTGAGCAGTCCGGTCTCTTCTCGCAGCCATGCGAATTCGGTCAGTTCCAAGGCATCTTCGGGGAAATATAGAATGGGCACATTCTCGCCACAGAGCAGGTCAGGAGTAACTGGGACGTCATTTTCATTGACATCTGCATCCGGAAGAGATACCCCCCAGGCGTCTGGAGCTTCATACGCTTACGCATCGTCTGTTTCAATGTCCTCAGTTAAAAGCTCTCGTGCTGGAGGCTCGCGTCTGAGAAATGAGGTCCAACTCAGCCCTGCAGATAGACCTAGCGATCTGTTCCCCTTTACGCGCGCACGTCTGAATGATGTGCCCTACGGACATCACCAGCCACTTGATGAATCTCGCCTGACTCCAGATGATCTACGCCAACAGATGTTGAGCGTTGTTTTTGGCTTTGACGGTGACATCGAAGGATTGATTCGAGACGAACGTAGGTTCAGGAGATTTTTGAGTATTGCCGTGAGTTAACTGACATTTCCAATAGTTAGCCATCACCCTCCAACGAGCCATAATGCCGTTCTGTTAGCTCAATGGCTTGGGGAGTCCGACACTGACCACATGGTTTCGATGATCGGTTCCGGGCCTGCGACAATTACCGACTGGATGCTTCTCGCTTTCAGCCAGATGTCCGGAGAGTCCCAATCCAATAAATTTGGGCAAGCCTTCGTCCAGAAGCTGCTGGAGATCGGCGATATTCACACAGCGGCCACCATATTGTTAGGACTGGGAGATCGGAACGACGCAATTGAGGTCTACGTTTCTCAAAATTATTATCTGGAAGCAATACTTATGACATGTCTGGCTATGCCCACGGACTGGCAACGCCAGTCATATCTTGTCCGTCGATGGGGTGAACACGTGGTATCTCATTCACAACAGCAGCTGGCAATTCGGTGCTTCATGTGTACTGGTGTTGAACCATCGGAACCATGGACCTCTCCTGCGGCTCAACAGGCGGCATCGTTCACCGAGGTGATAACCCAGAGACCGCAGATGAAGTCACCCGAGCCACCATATGCGAACAACCCGTCCAATCTGATGGTTCCAGGCTCGCAAGCGAGACCTGCAGCTACCAATACCAGGCAAGCTCTGAAAGCGCCAGCTCTCAAGCTCATCACATCATTTGACTCGCAACCGAACCACAAATACAACTTCCCCGGGCTGAAGTCAGATGATCGAACGCCAACAAATGCTCCTGGAGTCACGCCTATAGCGGAATCGGCCGTGGTGGAATCGGCTCTATCGCCAGGTGGCTTTGGCTCTTACAAGCTCAATAATATTCAGAGCCTGAACAATGCAATGAACGGACGGACAAACACCCCTGCGTTTAACAGGCGCCGCCTTCCTTCCATAGGGGAAACGCCGATTGACGTTCATCCACCGACTTTCACATCAGCCGTGTATAACAATAAGCTTGCTATGGACTATGGTTCGGCTTCGGAGAACGAGGAGATTCAAGCACAGGAACAACAAGACGACGAAGATGGCGACGGTCTCGGCTTGCTGTCATCTGCCCGATACGATCCGGAAGAATACAAACCCAGCCCTCAAACTGCTGTTCAGGCAGCAACTGACCAATTCGCAGGAATTAAAGGCCTTCCTTCTCCAGCTGCCGGTGTCTTCGAGGCGCTGAAGGAGCGCTCTGACAGTAGGGCAAGTACCCGAGAACGGAAGCCAGAGGGCTTGCAGCTCCATCTGGGCAGCTCCTCTCAGGCTGATGTACAAGAACAACCGAATCCGCTGGCCAACTTTAGAAGTCCAGCATCGACATTAAACAGCTTTAGCTCCGCCAGAAGCCCGAGCGTGAGCAGTCGGAGTATTGATCAGTATATCAGTAGTTTGGGTGAAGCGAGCTATCATTCGCATAAGTATCAGACTCCAACTGTGAATACTCCTGGGCGCGGACGAAGAAATACGGATGATGCGGTCAGCCAAGCTTCCAGTCGGAGGTACCGGTCCAGGAACGAATCTCAAGAGACCCGTGGGCGACACGAAAAAAGGTACATACAACCTGCCAAGCGTTCGCCATCTTCTCCAGTTCCAATGTCACCTGAAGAGCTGGCACGGATCAATGCGAACGCCGCGAACAAAGCATCGTCTCGAACGCGCAGTGCTAGCAGAGTGCGGAAGCCACGCTCTCGTAACTCTTCCGAACGCCGCCAAAATCGTTCAGCAAGCCGCAATACCGCCAGCCGTATCAACACGGAACACTCGCAGCGTGGACGTAGCATGGACCGCCAAGGATCAAGCATGAGATCTCCTTCGTCGCCGCTTCCACTTCCTACAATGACTCCAGATGACGCTATGAGACTCGTGGCGAGTGATAGGGAGCGTTTGCGGACTCGCCAGCGAAGCGGCAGCCGGCGTCCGGACAAGAACACAGGGATGAAAGGAGACGAAGCAAGACGTCCGAGAGCAGACTCTCGCAGTCATTCTGAGATGGATGTCACTGTTGATACAGATCAAGGCCCTGTTGTGATGCTACAGGACGGGAAGTTTAATGACAGCATGTACGCTGATGATAGCAGTCAACAGATCAAGGATTTTGTGGCCGATTTAGCACGCGAGGCGCCTCCGATGGCTCACAATCAAGCCACTCTCGTAGAGCAGAGGAGAAAGCAACTTGCAGCTGCTGAACTTGAGGCACGTCGGCTGTCACTGGCACGCAATCCATCTGCGCCGAACATTCCATTTCCCGGAGAATTACAATCCGCCCGCACTGCTCCGGACAGCCCGCCATTCTCAGTGTCATCGTCATTCACACCTCACACTCCAGGTCGACACAGGACTACTGCTAGTAAAGGGTCGCCGGAGGGTCCAAGCAGTTCCGAGTCGGCCTCATCTAAGTCGAACGTGCCCTATGGCTTGCCAGCGACTCCTCGAGCTATGCGACACCCCAAGTACAATGGTTACGAGGAGACTGTAGCAGTTCCTCCCATGCCCGATAGTACTATACTTCTGAGCGACGCAAGATATCTAGGAGATGCAGAGAGAATTGGCCGTTCGATGTCCGTTCCGGTCCCAGAAAGTCAGCCGTCTGGCCTAGTGCCCACTGACTTACCAATGCATCCACGATTCAACCCACGGCTACCCCGAAGCCGCTCGACAAGTCGGTCACGGGGTAAGGGTCATCAGCGAGAGAATAGTGGAAATAGCTATGGCGGTTCGCCTGTCACAGTGAGCATCGAAGAGACTATCGAGAATGGACTTTTGATGCAGCAGGCCGAAAACCCTCCCATTTTGCCGCAGCTTCAACATTTAAATCCGCCGCCACCTCCGCCGCCACCAATTCCTCCTTTGGCCTCTCCACGCCAGTCCTCGGGCACCATCGATATCGCGTTCGATAACGAGGACTTTGGACGGCTTCTCCCTCGCGCGATGACCGCCGCCCCGGCATTGAGCACTGATGTCCGTCCCGGCTTGGAACGCCGCCGCATGTCCTTTGAGCATCGACGAGGCCGCAGCGTGAATGAGAGCTTAAGCACGAAGATCCGCAACTTGACACGGGTGGGGCATAACAAGGGCAGCGAGCCCTGGGTGTCTGCGGAGATCCACATCCCTTATGAAAGCGTGCAGGTGATGGATGGTCGACTATAGAGCAACCTATACCATCATCTGGCTCATGCTTTGGTTCGATGATCACAGTAGTTGAACCCTTATGACTAACGAATTGATTGTTCTGCTTTTGCTTTTGCTTCTTGTTCTGTGATTCTCATCTAATATACAGCACAACCCGCCATCCCGTTCCTGGGAATGTATTATTTTTGATGTATCGTTGCCTCTGATAACCAAGATGAATGTGCTATGTCTGATCACGTCACCGAAGTGGTGTATCCTAATTTACTCGTTTTATCACTCCGATTACTTTTCTTATTTCTCTACATTTCCTAACCACTATCCCGTATCTCAGAAAAGTCCTTTCCAGAATTTCAATTGACGCGAGTCTCTCTGTGGCTTACATTGCCGTGTGATCACAGCCGCTTTCTTCTGAAGGAGGTCAAATAATAATGCGACTAGACAGAGGTGATGGCATCTGAAGGTGACATGAAATGATTCGGTCGTATACATACACAAGAAAACTTAAGTTACACATGCACCTGGTAGGGTAGCCAGGACTCGTAAGGATAAAAAGCGCTTGAAGACAGTTCATGATCTCGGAGCACGAGCCTTCTCTAACTACCAACTGCTCCATCTGCCACTTCTCCTCCCCGAATCCGACCCCGCGTTCCGTTCAGCATCGAGCATGCGGTCGAAGTCCGCCTGAGCCCTCTCGCGCTCACTGTGGCTCTCACTCTCGCTCTCACGCTCGGCCCGAGACCATTCAGCCTGCTGCGGCCTGGACTGCGGTCGCGCGGCGTTCATCCGCAGCCGATCCCACGCACTTCCGCCCGCGGGTCTGCGATGCTCCACCGCAACGGGACTAGCATCATCGTCGTCGTCGAAGAAGTCACCACCACCGGAGGAGGAGGGAGTCTGCCGCTGCTGCTGCTGCGTTCTCGTATTCCAAGCCCTCACGCGTGGTGTAACCTCACTGTAGGAGTTCGTCCTAGAACCATGCTCATCACCACCACCACCGCCATTGAAAGCATAATCCTCCCCCATCCCGTGGGCCACGGGCGACCCATCATCACCCGCACCAGCACCATCCACCTCGCTCGGCCCCTCCCTCAGCTCCCCAGCGACAACCAAGGCATAAGCCGCCGAAGACTCGCGCCTCCTTTGACCCTCCTCCGAGGTATCGCCGCCGGAGACCGCCCTCGCGCCAGGCGAAGTACTCAAGCGGACCGCGTGCTTGGAGCGCTCCATCTCCTCCCTGACGCGCTCGAGGCGGGCATCGCCCCTCCACATGGCGATCTCGCCGAAGGTGGCCCACGAGCTGGCCACGAAATCCGCGACGAGCGTCCAGACCGCGACCTTGAACAACCGCGCGGCGGCCATGGGGCGCCCGCCGCCCATGGCCCCGGCGTCGCCCATCATCTGCCAGCCGCGCTTGAACCCCTCGAGCGTCAGCACCTTCTTCCCGGCGGGGGTCTCCTGGACCTGCGGCGCGAAGTAGGCCTCCCAGTCGGCCGAGTAGCGCAGCGCGTAGGCCTGGTGCGCCAGGCCCGCGAGCGCGCCCAGCGGCAGCCCCAGACTGCTGCGGCGGGCGCTCTGCGCCATCATCTCCAGCATCGCGTCCATCTCCGGCTGCGTGGGCGCCCGCCCCGTGTGCCGCCGCATGTTCTCGAGGCGGCGGTAGGCGCCCATCTCCGTCTTGGCGACGTAGTTCGTCCGGCCCCAGAGGCCGATGTACAGGGTGAACGGGTTCGGGTTGCGGATCAGCGACTCGTCCACGCGCAGCGGCTTGAAGGCGTGCTCCAGGTATTGTTTGGTCGTCGTGCCGTTGGGGAGCCGCAGGAGCCGCGGCGGGCTCAGCCGGTTCGGCGGGAATTGCTGGGGCTGGGGCTGGGGTTCCGTCCCCGCCGGTGGCACCGGGGGGTTGTGGTCGCTCATTTTTTTGGGTTTTCTGCGGACGTGATGTTTGGCTGAATCTGGTGGGATGTGTGTGAGGTTTGGGTGAGTTTGAAGAAGGTTCGTGTGGAGTGGGGAAATATGGATGAAGGTGAGTATGTTGGAGAGAGAGGGAGGTGCGGAGAACGGTGGTCATGGATGAGAAGCTATAGCTTTGTGGTGAGGTCAGCTGTGCTCTTTGTGCTTGGTGGATTAGTCAGCTTGTGCTGGCTTCACTTATGTCGGATCTGACGTTTTACTACGGAGTACGGACTCCTCTCTCTCTACATTTAACAACACGGCAGAGAGCCTACACAGCTTGCTGATGGTGCGTAGAGATGAACAGTCAGGTTTTGATCCATTGGTTCGATTAATCAACATGCTCCCTCCAAACACTGCCCCCTACTATACCATTGATGAGGTACTAAAATTAGGCATCTGAGCCAACCCTTGCGAACTTCAATTTACCCAGACAAACGAGCTACCTTCCGTTCTACCTTACAAGCAAAGCCTCAGTCCTACCACTTCTCAACATAGGGTCGAAGATCCAGCTCAAACCCAAAAGTCGTGCGGGGCTGACTATGCAAGTGCCAATACGACTCGGCGATCTGTCCCAACGATCCAACATCAGCCATCCATGGCCCAGAATCTTCAAGTCTCAAAGAGGGAATGGCTACTTACCGCCTCAGGATCCAACTTTGCATCCTCATGCTCGAACGTCCACGCCTTCGTGCGCGGGATATCAATGACCCCATCGACGATCACATGCGAGACGTGCACGCCCTTGGGCCCGAACTCGCGGGCCAGCGACTGCGCCAGCGCGCGCAGGGCGAACTTGCCCGCCGCGAAGGTGGCGAAGTTCGCCGAGCCCCTCACGCTGGCCGTCGCCCCCGTGAAGATGAGGGTCGGTGGGTGTTGGAGGTTCGTGGCCTGGAGGAGCAGCGGGAGGGTCTCCTTGGCGAAGTTGAAGGCTCCTTTGCTGTGGGAGATGTTAGCCCATGCGTCCACCAAAGAAAAAAAGAAAGGTGCGGTTCTAAGCTTGGAGTCTGGGGTAATGAGGGAAGAAAGATGGTCTAACTACTTACCCCTGCGACTCGAACCCGGACGAGAACTCCTCGGCCGTCAGCTCGAGGAACGGCTTGCGCACGAGACCACCTCCGGTGTTGAACACGGCCGCGGCGAGCGGCGAGCCGGTGAACTGCTTCGTGATCTGCTCGAAGGTGGACTTGACGTTCTGGGTGTCGGAGAGGTCGACGCGGAAGCCCGTGGCTTGGCCGCCGGCGGAGTTGATCTCGTCGACGACGGACTCGTAGTTGGCGGGGTTGCGGGCGAGCACGACGACGGAGTAGGCTTTGGCGAAGCGGCGGGCAATGGAGGCGCCCTGTTGGTCTCTGTTAGTCTGTACATCGCAACCGTTCGTAGAGCTGTGGGAGGTACCGTACCGTTCCAGGGCCAACGCCGGCGACGATGGCGAAAGGCTTAGCAGCGGCCATTTTTTGGGTTTGGGTTTGGGTTTGGGTTTGTCAACAACTGAGTCGAAGATAAATTGAGAGACCAGGAAGAGAATTTGGGTCTGGATCTGAGTCGAAGATATACTCTGACTTCGCTAAGCATACTCCGCATTCTCCTCATGTCGTCATTTGTATCGGGGAGTTGCAAACGCCGAGATTAGAAATCACTGGGGTCAGATCACTAATCGCATCATTGCGAGCACGGTTGTCGAGATCTGGCAATCGGCCAGAGAAGCTTTTGTCAGTATCACAGCCACCTGCTAGAAGTGCAGAAGGCTAGCCAGGGAGTATGTAGCAGTTGTACCGTAGCATAAGCCATGTTCGGCGATTGGTGATTCATCTGGCCGCTCCATGAACCGCCTGCCTCAGGCATCCAAGACCCTTCCGCCGCGATAAGCCCAGGCGATAAGGATCCAACGGGCTCAATCTCCAACTTATCAGTTTTTTTCTCTCTGCGCCTCGATCAACACTTTGGCTTTCATTCTACACCAGCTACTCTTATTCTCTTACAGCCTCGTTCTCAACCCATACCATACCCTTACTTTGCACTTGACACAAAATACTGAACCATATACCCCATCCCCCATCGCCCCAAACCCCCAAAGCGCCAACACCAAAAACCACCGAACCAAGCACCAAACCCACCCCCAAGAACCAAAAATGTCCTCCTCACAGGAAGACTCCCTGCTAACAGACCTCTGCACAATCTGGTAAGCCCCCGACGCTCATACCACCCACCCAAGCCCAAACCCCCAACCCCCCCCCCCCAAGATCTCCTTTCACATTTCACTAAACCACTTCGGATGGAAAAAAAAATACAGTCACCTCCAACCCCCCAAATACCGCTGCCCCCGCTGCAACACGCGCACCTGCTCGCTGCCGTGCACGCGGCGCCACAAGCTCTGGTCGCAGTGCAGCGGGGTGCGCGACCCCGCGGCCTACCTGCGGCGCAGCGAGCTGGCCACGGCGACGGCCTTCGACCGCGACTTCAACTTCATCACGGGGATCGAGCGGTCGATCGAGCGGGCCGGGCGCGACGCCGAGAACCGTGGGATCCGGGTCGACGGGGATGCGGCCGGGTTTGTGGGGGATTTGGCGGTCGTGGGGTTGGATCATTCGCCTTCTAGCACGGGAATAGGGGAGGGGGTGGAGAAGGAGGGGGATGGGCAGGGAGGGGAGGTTGGTGGTGGTGGTAGTGGTGGTGGTGGTAGTGGTGGTGGTGGTGGGGGCGCTGGGGGGAAGAGGAAGAGGGGTGGTGCTGGTGCTGCTGCTACTGCTGCTGCTGGCCCTGCGAGACGGGAATCCGGGTTCTTGCGGGAAGTGAGAAATGCAGGTGTGAAGGTGATTCGGGCGCCGAGGGGGATGAGTCGGAATAAGGAGAATGGGTCGAGGTGGTTTGCTAAGTACGTTCCCGGCCCCGTCGCTTTTACTCTTCTACTGGTTGCTTGGCTGGGGGCTGCGGTGAATGGATGGGTGGCTGACTTTCTATAATCTTTTACAGACAGCAATGCTTGGTGTGGACGGTGGAGTGGATAGGGGAGACCGGGGAGAAGCGCACGAGGAACTGCAGGGATTCGGTTCCGATTGCCCTCTCCTACGATCGAGCGTTTCCTCTAAGTAGGGAAGAACGCGAGAAGGAAAAGGAGCAGACACAGAAACAGACACAGAACCAAGAGCAGGGAGAAGATCAGGGCCAAGCGCAACAACATGAACTGCCTTCTTCAATAGCGGAGAACGTCGCTCAGCAACCTGAAGATATCCCCTCTGCTATTACTACAACCACCGAATCCAGCACTACTGCTGCATCAACAGCACCAACAGCCAGAACCGACGAACCACACCCACCCACTACCACCTCCTCCAAACAAGAAGAAACGCACGCGATTTTTCCCCATCGAAACGTCTACTTCTACCTCCACCGGCCGCGAACAGCGACCAAACAGCCCGTCCTGATCCCGCTCGCCCCCAGCATGACGCTCACCGCCGCCCTGCGCGGCCACACGGTCCTCGAATTCCCTACCATCTATGTACTACCAGACTCGCCCGCTGCGTTACGCGCGCAGGGATCAGACGCCCGGTATCTACTGGAAGACGAGTATATTCGCACCCACGCGCCAGTGGACGAGGACAGCGCGAGTCCGACGGAGTCGGAGGTCGATCAACCGGCCCCTGCCGGTATCGACTTGGGGAATGTCGACGAGAAAAAGGTCCTGGAAGTGCTCAAGAAGGATCTATTCGAGCCGACGATGCTTATGTGATGCAGGTCTAGGACAGGATGACAGGAAACCGGGGGCATTGTCATAGATTAGGATTGGGAAACATTTACCTAGCCATAGTTGCATATCATGAGGGCGCCTATAAAAATCGATCTGGCATGCATGCTGCTTTATTAGCTTGATCCATAATTGCAGGATTGTACAGAATTTATCTGGTTGGGACGATCAACCGCGAGCACCCTCTAGTAGGAGGATCGATCGTTGTCGAATCGTCTGGTAGCACACTCGGCTCAGTCCGTTCGGAGCGGATCGAGCCTAGGTCTTTGTTAATCAAGAGAACAGTTGATTGCTCAATGAATCAGAACAAGTATCGCTAAAAAACACAATACAGAGCATGGGTATCTATAAGCAGTCATTCCCAACGAAATCCAAAAACGCCGTTCAATGCTGCGGCCAGGTGAAGACCTGTCCGATGGTCAATAACTCCCACCAATGATGCCAAACAAAATAATCTAACTTGTCATGAGGTTACGCTGTAGGCAATCCCTTGGGCACACCAAGCCGGCTTGCGCAGGCTGCACACCTTCCAGAAACCTGGTCAAGGTAGGGAGGGGGTACAACATAAATCTAGCCAAGGATCGGGCTGACGCTCAGCCACTCGTAGCAACAAGGCTACTGCTACTTGGCCGGTTACACGGCCCGCTTGGTCCACCGAGTAGGGCGCTTGTACTGGCAGACGTAGTACCCAGATTCGACAAGGTGAATCAAAGGAGCTGGGCCGTTCCCACTCCTATCTAGCGTGAACTTTGATGGGCGAATCAACATTCTTTTGTGGGCATCGGCCCTTCAGGACCAAAGATCTCCTTGAAGATCGAATGGCTAATCAACAATACCACAGACCCTCTACCCATAGGCCACGACACCCAAGACGTTGAGAAAGCGGTCAAGCCTCAGAGCAAGCAATCTGCGCGTACTCCGTGGTACGAACGAGTGTGGAATCCATACGAAAAAAACACAACTGCAGTGTGTTATCTCGGGAGAAAACCAGTGTCCAATGGACGGTCATCAAGGTAGAGCCTATGGGTATGGCTGTAGAAGTGTGGCTGAAGAGTTGAACCTGCTAATACTGTTCGTAGCTGTGATGAGCGCCTCAAGTCTCAATCCCAGTCAATGGACTGGTAGCATCGGATGCAGTGTCGGGAAGCTCAGGCTCTTCCACCTTCTCGGGAACACCTGAAGAGACGGAGACAACCTCCGTAGCAACAGTGTCGGGAATGGTTCGTTCGTCATCAGCGATCTTGCCGTTTCGGAAGCTGGACCTGATCTCCGAGGGCGAGACATTCGACCGTTGCTCAGGGCGCGTAGACCTGAGCTTAATCCGGCCGCGCTCCAGCGCTCGAAGCAAGGTACCGACTTCCTCCGACACGATGCCTCTGAGCTTGCTCATGGTATCATCGGAGACTTCCGAGTGAGCGTTCCATCCCAGTTTGTCTGACTCCTCAGACGTCAAAGACTTGGCCTCCAAGGATGGGCCATCAATGAGCCGCTTCAAAGTGGTGGGCGACATGTTGTTCGTTCGGCGAGGCATCTTCACCGGCTTCTCCTTCGCACTGGAAGCTGCCGAAGCAACTTCTTCTTGCTGCCGCTTCGGAGGACGAATGTGGAGAGTCATCCCTTCGCCAACTTCGTTGCGGATTTTGTAATAAACCAGCCCCAGCGTTGCTGCCAGCGCCTGATGTGCAGCCTCAGGATACAGACGAACAGCCTCAGCGCGTGTAAGAGTGGACGGATAGTCACTCGAGTCACTCGAGTCACTGTCGGTTGCGGTGGCGTACACAGGCTCTGTCTGGTGCATGCGGCCCCAATATTCATACCCGCCAAGCTGGTAGAAGTCGGCCAGTTGAACCAAGCGGTTGACTAGGAACATTGTTAGATGAGTGCGGGGAATTCACCTGCCAATCGCACTTACTCCTACTTCTTTTCTTGAGACACCAGAACCGCCATACAGTACGAGGAAAGTATTCGGGCCATTGTAATGATCCGTCGTCTTCCACCACGGGAACAGGCGTGATCGGGGCGTGAGTGGTATGGGCCAGCGAGTTGAATCGAACCCGCTCCGAATGCTTCATGCGGGACTCGATGAGAGAGAACCGATTGAAAACGGACGTCAGATGGCGTGACGTCTCATGTTGGAGAGTGATCAAATCGGTACGCAGTTGACTGATCGTAGCGTGCAGCTTGCTGACTTCGACGCGGCATCCACAGACATCGGTCTGCAGATGTTCGACATCTGACTGGATCTGATCCACGTTCTTGGACAAACGGTCGACATCGCTGCGGAGGAAGACGGTCTCGTTACCGGTCTGGCCGATGCTGGATTTGAGCTGCGAGATCCCCGACTTCAACTGGTCGACGTCGGTTTTCAGGGCGACAACGTTCAGATCGATCCGATTCGAGACGGAGCGGTTGGCTTCGAATTCGCGTCGGATATGTTCGTCTTCGCGGTTACGCCTGTCGACGTAGCCATCCTTGGTCAAGACACTGGATCGAAGTTCCAAAAGGCGAGAGTCGAGATAAGTCAAGCGGTCGTGAATATGAGACAGGGTGGGGTCGGAGAGTATTGGGGGTGTGGATTCATGTACGAGAGATAACCTCGGGCTCGAGACCGGTATCGACATGCTCGAGGTGCGAGAAAGACTGCGTTCCAGGGTGGTGGTCATGGCGAATTTAAGGGACGGTCGGGAGCCGACCGTGACAACTGGTTAATGGTGGGCGATGATGTGTGGGCTTCGAGGTGCTCTGGGTCTCCTTCCGATCCGAAATTCACAAGAGGTCCATTTTGTTACCTTTTTGGGATGTTGTGAAGATAAAATTCACAGAGTATGATGACGAATATGGTGGTGTGGGTGGGTTTGGGGGGAGATGATGAAAGAAGAAAGGGAGACGGGATGAGTTGAGGGTGAGGCGAGGCGAGAGAAGGAGTAGGACTGTAGGAGTAGGACTGACTGTAGGACTGATCTTGCAACGCAACCCCCCTTGGTTGGCTTACTCTGCTTCGTTTTTCGTGGCACCCGCCGGTGGATTCTCCCAACCCAGTCTAGCGCCTGACCCCTCGTTCCTTCAACCTCGTCACCAACGCACCAACTGACCACAATTCCCTGGATGGAAATTGATGATGCTAAGTCGATATCCTGAGTCATTCGCAGTCATGCTAAATTACGCTGTCGCATCTACCAGATCAAATTGGTGTGTCTCTGGCTGGGATTGAAGATAGAAATCGTCATGATGACCATGCACCGTGAACGGTATGGAACGGAGGGTGACAATACCAAAAGAACGGGAGGTCGGGAGCTTGGCAGGCCCTACAAGCTGCAGCTGACTGCCTCCTGCTGCCTGCTGCCAATCACTAAGAGGAGAGATGATGTTTGCCACGCCGCCTTGGAGGGGGCCTCCGCTTGCAGATTGGCTGCTCAGCCCTGTGCTGCCTCTCTCATCTACCGCTGCTTAGTGCAACCACAGGCCCTACGCCGTTCCCATACTGACTTCATACTGTATCATTCCCGTTCTATACTGACGCTGCGTATTTGCGAAGAGCGCTTCGCAACTCAGGATGACGAATACTGATTAATTAGCTGAAACTCCGTACAACATTAAGCAACCTGATTAGTGTCCCTAAAAAGTAGTCACATGATTTGTGCTTCGTCGGATGATAGTACAAGACCCCCCCTCCACAGTGTCAGGCCGTAGCTCAAAATCAGCACCACCAATATATCTACAGTACATTAAACTGGTGCTTGGAAAGATATTTGAATAACCTCAAACAGCTGTATAAAATTGAACCTTTAACAGCTATATAAGCAGGTCTACCAGTAGCTACGTAACTAAATCCACGAATTTAGATAATCAGGCTCTAGGTTCAACAGCTATATTGATTCGTGCTTGATCAGGCCTACGGCTACTCAGAACTTAAGTAAAAAAAAAAAAGAAAGAAAGAAGACGTGGATGCGAGCCCTATTAAACCCGCTAAGGGCGCTTCAACAATGCCTCTGGCCAAGGGAGGATGCCGCAGGTGAACCGAGTATCTAACTCGTGATGGTGGTTCATCATAGGGGATTATGGCCGGTGGTATAGTGTAAATGCTCTGGGTTGAAGTAAGCTTGTCGGTGGTCATAGACCACTAACCTTAGTAGACACGAGCTATATAACGCATCTATAGTCTAACCAATAACTTAGTCTAGGTTCTTACAGTCCCACCGGCCATAGCAGAGACGGAAACACGCATGCAAACGGTGGGGGGTGCAGATGTAGTTCCGAGGGGGCATCGATCTCCATACAAACTGGGCCACTTTATATACTCCATGGCCGACCTACCAACAAATGCCACCAATATCGCGGTATGTTTTTTGTAAGTGTCGCAACTATCTTGCCCCAGCACAGTGGCTGTATACAAGCTTATAACTACATCATAATCCTCCAAGCATGCGGCAAGTCACTGCACCAACGCTCCGCGCCTGCCTTCGGAAGTCATGTCCGAGTATATACAAGCATGTCCATCATAACCGCATACTAGTAGATATCAATCCCAAAGGCCACCAAACAACCTCGTCGCCAGACAATCTGCAGTCTGCAATCTGCAGCTCTATACTTACCCCACACAGTCACTCCTTCAGCATCCTTCCTATTCCTCCATCTCCACACCCACCGCCATCATGCGACCCTCCTTGACCTCCATCCACGCCAGTCTTTCCCTGATAACAATACTCAGCAACGCACGCTGGGCCACAGCATCAACACCAACACCTAAACCCAGCACCCCGATCGACCCCCAGCAATGCGACTGCTACCTCATCTCCGGCCCCGACCCGGGCTACTTCACGCATTACAAGCTATGGAACTTTCGCAACGCATCGCAACAATTCCACCCACCCTCACCCCCCCCAAAGACCAACAACACCGACACCCAATACACAACGCACAGCCTCCTCACGCAAACCCCCTTCAGCAAAGACTGGCACGTCCAAACCTGGCACCGCGCCGCGGGCCCGCTCCTCTCCCCAATCCCCATGACGAACTCCGAATCCAACGTCTTCCTCATGCACTCAGCCAACCCTCCTCCTCATGCTCCTCCTCACACCAACCCCCCAAGCGCAAGCGCAAGCACAAGCACAAGCTTCCTCGTCCTCCGCACGACACGCTTCACCAACCACGCCTCGACCGCGGAGATCGAATCGCAGTTCGGTCTGATCGACCACTGCTCGCTCCGGCTCCACATGCGCCTGATGTCGCGGGACACCGCGCACCACCACCCATTCCACCCCAAACCCGAACCCAAACACAAACCCAACTTCGCCTACCCGCCACCCAACAGGCCGCTCCCGCTCCCCGTCCCCGTCCCCGTACGTCCCGATCAAAGGACCGTTCCCAGCGGCACCTGCGCGGGCATCTTCACGTACCGCTCGGCGATCTGCGAATCGGACATCGAGATCCTGACGGCCGACAGTCCCTTCACGATCCACTACGCCAACCAACCGGACTACGACGCGGAGCACGACCGGATCATCCCCGGGGCGAGCGCGGTGGTGAACCTGACGCGGCCCTGGACGGAGTGGACGACGCACCGGCTGGACTGGTTGCGGACGGAGTCGCGGTGGTATGCGGACGACGCCTTGCAGACCGTCAAGCGGTATCGCGTGCCGGACCGGCCTAGCATCATCGTCGTCAACCTGTGGAGTAACGGTGGGGAGTGGACGGGGGACCTGCGCGTCGGCGAGTCGGTCTACCTCGGGATCGAGTGGATGGAGCTGGTCTATAATCTCTCTTCTCCTGCTGCTGCTGCTGCTGCTGTCGACGCTTCTGCGTCTGCTTCCTCGGAGTTACTGGCGTCATGGTCGTCCCTGGAACAGCAAAAGGGAAGTGACTGGGGTGGCAAGGAGGGGGATGATGTCCCCGGCTGGCGTAGTAGAAAGGAACATCGTCATCATCATCATTATCGACCAGATCTGAATCTCGCGGCCATGGGCCTGAGTCAGTCGCGAGTGGAGGAACTACGCTATCACCAAGAGGATGGTCGTGAGACGAGAGGACCGTTGTCAGTTGGTCCATCGACCCACTGTCGGAGACCTTGTTGGGTAGATCAATGAAAGCATCGCCGGGCACTCTTTAATAGCTGTATAGCCTTATTCTTACCGAGACATGAAGAACATTCTTTACTGTGCACCTTGATTTGGAAGAGAAAAAGTAGACTTGAGATAGTGTCATTGTAGAGGTGGTCGCCCGAGGTATTATGAGCGACGCACGGGGAACACAGCCCTGCTATTTACATCAAGCATCCCCATCTCTTTCCATGCTCTCCACACTCAGAAACAAACGCATGTCAGGAGCTCGGGCTTCAACTGACGGGGTATCCGTACAAAACACAAACAGTCAACAGACGCTAACAACTCGCTTCACAAACATGACTCCAACCCAATGCAACCAAGACCTCATAACATGACGAACGCTAATCATACATGCTTGCTCATCCCTATCCACACTTTCCATCTGGTTTTCTTTTTTTCTCTTTTTTTTTTTGTTTTGTTTTTTTTT
>NW_020291533.1:47025-155993 GCF_003184765.1 Aspergillus aculeatinus CBS 121060 | reverse complement strand
CCTCCCCCCCCGGTGCCGCCATCCCCGCCCCAAGTGGCCAGTCGAAGTGCTGACCGCGACCACTCACAGCATGACCCCCCGGCCCTGGACGGGATTGAAGTCCCCGTCCAGGCCTCCATTCATCAATTCCCCCACTATTTTCTGTCGCAGTAGTGGGGAGTCTGGAGCCCCATAGGATTGGGGCTCCAGGTTGATGGCGACGGCTTTCGCCGTCGACAGGAGGAAGACACCACAGTCGGACCCGTTGTCTTGCCGGGGAGACAGGGACGGCAGCACCTTCCACTCCGCCTCCACAAATCCCTCCCCCAGTTCCCCCCCCAGCCATGTTTTGATGAGATTTACATGGCGCCTGTTCAGCCCCCCCAGGGAATCGAAGTGTTCGATGGTGCGATCGCACGGCTTGACCACGATGAGTGTCCAGTGAGATTTGTCATGGATAGGCACAAACACCGTGTCGACGTTGAGGAGAGCCTTGCCTCCAATCTTGGCCCGTGTCGCCCACCTGCGGACAGACTCGTATCCCTTGTCTCGCAAATTGGAAAAGAAAAAAGAATTGAATGCGTGGTATCGCGGCTTGTCATGCCGCCCAGAGTTGTTGTTGGTTCTTCGCAAGTAGTCGATAATTAATGCCATGTACGCGTTGATCACTTCGTCATTCAGCCACTCCAACGGTGTATAGCAGGTTGCCAGATCTCGTGTCGTCAATGTCTCTCCCGAAAGTGTAGTGGCGACCTTCCTCGACGGTGGCCCAGCCATGGTGTCTTCAAGGCGTTTAATCCACTTAGCGCTTAGGGGTCGCACTGCGGGCCGCTCGAGGAGGATTCTTGCGGGTGGGCGTTGCTGGCTCTGCCTTCTTCTTTTTCCCTCTTTTTCCTCGTTTTCCGCCACG
The DNA here is from genome assembly GCF_003184765.1 of Aspergillus aculeatinus CBS 121060. Classification (NCBI taxonomy): domain Eukaryota; kingdom Fungi; phylum Ascomycota; class Eurotiomycetes; order Eurotiales; family Aspergillaceae; genus Aspergillus; species Aspergillus aculeatinus. The sequence goes on along the minus strand of NW_020291533.1, from coordinate 155,104 downwards.
GTCGCTCTCCAGCTTTTGGCAAGAAGAGACTCAGTCCTGCCAACCGGGATAGGGGAAGGGGTAGGATAGAACATGCTTACCGCAGAAAGTGCTCGACCCATGGGGTGTTGCTCTGCCTCCTGTGTAGAGGGATCCTGCGAGAGCATATTGCTTTCCTGTGCAATAACAGATCTACCTTCATGGCTGATCACTTCATCAGCAGTCGTCTGATTGGTATTCACATGTTCGATATTCGTGTCTTCGGTTCTCATGTACTCATTGCTCAACATATCGCGGGGCGTAACTTTAGTACTCGTCAAATCGCGGGACGTAACTTCAGTGCTCATCAAATCGCGGGACGTAACTTCAGTGCTCATCAAATCGCGGGACGTGGTATCAGGAGCCATAGGAGCAATGTTCTCCTTTTGCTCTTCATCGGTAATAGCTTTAACATCGGTTTCTTCGCTGGAAAGGATATTTCTCGCGTGCGCATCGAGAAGATGCTGGAGATGTCCAATTCGTGCCCTTGGCGGTGACGGTGACGGTGACGGTGTCCATGGGGCAGGAGGCGCATTGCGAGGTGTTATAATACGCTCGCCTGTCACAGGCGAGTTAGGAAAGTGAACTTTGCGGGAGGGCTTCGGCTTTGGCGTATGCTTTTCATGATTGGCATCAGAAAAGCTGACGGTAGTCGCATCGACCACAGAAGACCTCGAAGATGAGGCCACAGCGTTACTGCTGGTCTTCAAAATACTCTTCGTTTTCACCTCTTGAGACTGTGCCGTCTTGGGTCTTTGGCTAGCAGTTTCCTTCACCTCGGTGGAAGGAACGCGAATGAATGGGAGAAAATATGCTCGTCTCCTGTAATTGATGCGCTTGAGTGGCTCGGGATCTCCTGCACGATGGGCTTCTATTGCCTCTGCGACTGCAAGACTCCCCACGTGAGCAGGTGGAAACATTTTACGCACAAATGAGCCGCGTGTGCGAAGGGGAGAGAAGGCCATCGGAGCTCGGGTCTCGGACTTCTTGGAAGGATGGACTGTGTCTTCGGATTCGGGTGCGGCACGTTTCAAAGACTTGGGCTTGGTGGCCGAACCAGAGCTGGGTGTATCTGAGGAATCGGAACGGCTAGACCAAAAGTTGAAACCACTAAAATCAATCTCGACAAGTTCGAAAATACCGTCCGCCGGCGACGGCATTTCAACAGGATGGAGCGGCTCGGGGGTGGCATCCATCACATCTGGACTCAAAGCATCATCAACAACAACAGAAGCCGCGTCAAGCGACGGCATTTCAACAGGATGGAGCGGCTCGAGAGTGGCATCCATCACATCTGAACTCAAAGCATCATCAACAACAGAAGCCGCGTCAAGCAACGGCATATCAGAATCGGCAGGTGGTCCTCTTCGGTGATCTTCAGGACCATGCTCATTTGTATCTCTGTGGAGTACTTGCTGAATGCGACGTTTGAAGGTTCCAACAACATTCACAGCTCGTCGGGCGGTGATGGTAGCACGCTGACTTATATCATGACCAACAACACGCACAACCCTAGCGGTTTTGGTGGCACGCTGGGTGATGTGGTTACCAACACCACGCACAGCTCTAGCGGTGTTGTTAGCGCGCCTGGTCATGTTGTTACCAACGACACGCGTCAAGCGCGCTGTCAACCCAGCCCAGCTTGAAGCAGGGTTAAGAGCTTGCTCCGGTACATAGTTGTTAGTGAGGTCGGCAAACCGTGTTGCTGCTGAGGTTGTTTCCGGCCAACTGCCGGGTGGACGGACTTGGGGAGTAGTAGGAACACGCAGAGTAAATTCATGCGAGGGATGTTCGATACGTGCCGTATCTGAAACCAAAGTATGCATGTCCGTTGCCTCCTTCTGCTCAAGAGGTGGGCATGACTTGGCAATTGTTAGACCGTACGGAGTGTTTTGAGATTGTTGCGGTCTATAAGGACATTCGTCATCTTCGTCAGATATCTCTAGTGGTCTCTTGCGAGTCGCGGTACTCGAGGAATCCTGCCCTTTGCCGGCCAAAAATGTGGCCTCAAGCTTCTTAAACTTCTCTTCTTCTGTGCCAGGCATAGGGTGAAGTTGGACTCTCGGCCGACTGTGATAAAAGGTATTGTCCAAAGTGCTAGCTTCACCAGTGAGACCAAAGGGACGTGAAGCGAATCCATTTCGCGAAGTGCTGGGTGCATTGAGACCAAATGGACGTGGAGCGAACACATTTCGCGAATTTCTGGGTTCATCGAGTGCAAATGGACGTGGAGCAAACGAAGTACTGGGCTCACTGAGTCCAGATGGACGTGGAGCGAATACAGTTCGCGAAGTACTAGGCTCATCGAGTGCAAATGGACGTGGAGCAAAAGAAGTGCTAGGTTCATTTAGACCAAAACGTCGTGAAGCGAGTACATTTTGCGAAGTGCTGGTTTCATCAACACCAAATGGACGTGAAGCAAATGCATTTCTTGAAGGTCCAGCCGAATCTGGTGCAGTGCGACGAAATAGAGGTGAGTCAGGATTGTCGTACCGGCTTGTTGTTGGGAACCAGTCAGGGTCGCTTCGGCTGGGACGATGGATATTGCCCAGCTTGGGTCCAGGCCCATTGGCGAGGAGTGCGGTGTTATCACGCATGAAGTTTGGCTGAGCGGAGATGTTGATATCGGACAATCCGGGAGGAAGACGCCTAGTGGGTGGATTCAGTCGAGACATCTGCTCGCGCTAGGAATCGGTTAGTCCTGAAGTTATTATTCTATCCTTGGGGCGGATGAGCTTACCTCGTGCTGCCACAATTCAGCGAATGGATCGAGAGGGCCAGACATTGTAATGTCAGCAGAGTGATATGATTGTGAGTGTTGTGAGTTCGGTGATGAAAGCAGTGAGATGTGAGTTCGGTGATGAAAGCAGTAATGTGAATTTGGTGAGAAACGAGGCAATGTAAGTTCGGTGATAGAAGCAGTGATGTGAGTACGGTTATGTGATGTGATGTGTTGTGTGAAGAGGAAGTGGAGAGAAACGAAGAGAGGTAGAGAGAGAGAGGTGGGTGGGTGGGTGGGAGGGAGGGAGGAAGGAAGAAGAGAAACAGAAACAAAAAAAAAGGGAAGGCGCAATCACAACACGATCATCGCCATGGCAGGAACACTGTTGCCGAAATATTCACTGAGGTCGCGGTGCAAATTGGTGTTACATTGGAAGGCGTGGGGTCCAGTGAATGTGGTGGGCGCAACTGGGGCAGGTGGAAAGAGTGAGAAGTGAATGAATCAGTGCAGCCGCGATATGAAGTTATTGGGAAGACCGAGCTAGCAAGCTAACTAATAATACGTACGTACCCCGACGACGCCCGCCCGCCCGCCCGCCAATTTATGCTCAACCTTAGAGAGGTTTAGCGCCGGAAGCTTGACCCTCCCTCCGGGGAAAAGATCACGTGAAATTATACCTATACGTATAAGTTACTCGAGTCTTGGTGATCGGAACGGCCACCCTTAGCAGCCTCTCAATCAAGATCTCTCGATCTCTCGAAGCTACCAACGAGTACAAAGTAAACTGGCTATTATTGTAAGATTGACACTCCGCGAACGCGATGATGGCCCTTTATCTTCACGATAAGTCAAGGATCGAACCGGAAAATCAGTGGCCCAAAATCCTCCCAATTTGCGAAGCGCTACCTAGGTACTTCTTAGTAGAATCGGTCACGTAGAAGCGGTCCGCCACCACGAAGTGGACCAGAAAAGAAGGCCGGTTTTGTATATTGAAATCCTGATGAACAATATGACTCGACTTGATTCTAAAGCCTTCTATAACTATATATTAAACTGAAAGGTCTGGGTCCAAATACAGCTCTAATCACGTTTATCAGTTTGATTATATATGAGAGTCCGCGGAAAAGCAACAGAAGCTGTTAGCAAGGCTTTGCTTAATAGGAGAGGTGCTTGGATAGACCTTGCTTGCTTGGGAAGGTGCTCGAAAATGCCTCAGGCAAAGAAAAAAGAGAGAAAATAAAATCGTATATACAGTAACAGAAATGTCAGCTATGTTACATCGCGGACGTGTAGAGTCCGATGTGCTGGACTGAACCAGGAGACACAGTCAAACCGGGACTACACCCATGACCATCGTGCTAATAGGCCGCAAGACCAATTTGCGAGAACAAGAGCGGGGCCCCCTCCATAACTATCCAAGCAATTCCTTTCGATCCAGAAATTGTCAGCACACTTAGCCAAAGCGAAGTCGCGGGTGCGATGATTCAAAGGGATCTTGGCAGGACCTACCAGAATACACCACCAGCTTTGTGACTACCTCTACATCATAGCGTACGCGCGGGCGTTTGATCTGCGCGAAGAGTTCCTCTTCATCGGCCTCGAATCCAGCATCGAAATCGGGAAAGGGGACAGTGGATGAGTCCGCTTGGCAAGCATTGTCAAGAGACGTCGCAGGACCTAGAGCTCCCGTGCCCATCATGTGCTCATAGTCATTGAGCTTGGATGGCCGTCTTGACAGCTTCGGTGGCTGAGCCTCTCTGGCGGAGGAACCAGCCTGGCCAACCTCGGTGGCAGGGGTAGCCTTATGGCCATTGGAGAGACTCTCCCGCCTGCGCTTCTCACGATATGCCAATGCTTCATAGGCATCGGCCTCTGATTGAGGACCAACGGATATTGCTCGTCGTCTCGGATGGCGTATCGTGGTGAGGAACGATGGGATCTCGGATAAATTTGGGAGGACTTCATGATCCTTCAGATGCGCTGGAACACGGGAGTATTGCCTATCAAGTCAACCGGTTAGGTGTCTGTTTAGAGGTACTCCGTTTCCATTGAAGTTCGGCCCTCCTGAGCAAAAAAAAAAAATCAACTTACGAAGCATTGGTGAAGAACCTCCGAGGAAGGATCAGCCCTAGCTTTTCAAGACCCCGGAAAACAGGTGGAAGAATCCGAAGCATGAAGGGTTTTGTCACTGCCCGCCAAACGAAGAGTAATAGGATTCCCAGGACCAGCCGAAGAGCAGTTTTTGTCATCTCCACCAATTCAAATTTGGGCGCAGGGCCTGCTGCCGACTCATACCACCCCATCTTCGAGCGCGCCAAGTGCCAATAAGCGATTTGAGCACCGAGTGTCACTCCCGCAAAAGCCACGCTATCATCAAAGCATGGGCAGTCATCCGCAGGCTCTGGGTGCACACGGACCAGGGCCAAGATCAGCAGAATGACTACTGTGACGCCTTTCCCTGTAGCAGCAAGGATATATTCGTCGATGATCGGCCCATATGTGTACTGCAAATAGGCAAGGAAGCCACCTAACAGGCAGCCCGTGACCACGTCGCAGAATCCATGCATCCCGCAATACAGGCGGCCCAGAACAATGGAGCTGACATAGACATATGTCAAAGCCTGAAGTGCCAAGTTCATACTAGAGCTAAGAGTACAATCCGGAGAATTGAGGAGGGAGAGAACATAGACTGCGACCGAAACGGCATTCGTAGAGTGAGTGGAAGGAAATCCATACTCCAGAGCCGCAGAGCCGGACATTGTTATGCGCTGGAGGGGTGGAGATAAAGGCCGAGGTAGACACAGGAGGTCCTTGATGAAGCCACTAAAGAAGACACCGGAGGCCAATAGATGCACCATCCTAGACGAGAGCCAAGTATGTTAGCGATTCGCAGCTACCAGGCGCAGAGTCCCCAGACGCCGAAATAGTCGGTCGTAACATCCAATCGAGAGCACGTACCCACGTCCCAAGCTTGCATAACCGCACCAGAATAGAATTGGGAGGAAAACCATGAAGAAGGTGTGTGTTCCTAGGTTGGCCGTGAACGCAAAGTATGAATCCAGAGTCGGAGTTCGGATTTTCTCCTGGCACCAGGCGAGATATGGTGTTTCGAATCGAATCAATGGAAGCAATTTCTGTCGTGGCCAGTAACGCCAAAGAGGAAGCTGGTTTCGATCTAATCAAAAGCACAGGTCAAGCCACTGTTAGTGTTGGACAAAGAGACTGACTTCTGATAGGACAAGTACTGTACAAACATACAATGATTGAGACTTCTCAGGCCAGCGTCGGGCTGGCCATTTTTGCTGTGAGCCATTTGCGATGACTGCTGCCCAAGCAGGCAAGCGTGTAGAGCTATCAAAGTGATGAGATGATTGCGATTCCCTCCATGTGATTTTTTTTTTCCGTTTCCTGGCGGACAGACTCCCTTAGGTTCTCCGACCGCCTTGGGTGATCATTAAGGTTTCCGAGAGATTCAAATAAGACAAAATATAGAGATAATGCCTGAGTAGTCGGGGCGAGGAAGGGAGAGGGGGCCGGTTAGACACAATGTCAACGTCGATTAAGGAGAGAAATCAGAGCCAGCCTGGAGGTATTACTACTAGATTAGACTACTTGTCCCGCGGACGCGGACAGTCACTTATCAGAATCGTGTTGGCGGGATTTGGCGGTCAATGCGCCCGCCGCCAATTCGAACCTCCATGAAGAAGAGCCCCAAAGGGCCAGGGACGTGCTGCAGGGTCACGTGTCAGACCGTTTTACTCGTACTTGCATAATCAACCTTGGAAGTCTCCATAAATACCCTACTTGATGGATAAACAGACATCTACTAATATCATGTTTGAACACTATATAAAAGTCGGGTCGTGCGCACAGTCCGTGAAGGATGGACATCCATGATATATATATCATGTGTGACGAGACTTCTTTGGGAGTCTCCGTCCCCCCTCACAGAAAGCGTGGCCTACCTGGGAAGCACCGGGCAGAGTTCAAGGCTCCAAGTATGAGACAGTAGCCGGGACCAAGTTACGTCAGAAGTGATTCCACTCCTAGGGTTGGTCGGAGACTGTCACAACGCCTACGGGTTGAGGCAATTACGCAAGGAACCGCAGTTGACAGACGCCATCCCATCTAATCAACCAACAGATCGGAATTAGACTAGCCCTGGCACTAGGAACTATACCCCGATCTAAAGATCGGAAAGTGATTTGAAGGACAAAGGAGGAGTTGGCAAGAACCAGAGGAGTACGGAGTACTGTGCCGGACCACATGGGAGAGGCACAGCTTGGATGGGATGGAGCCTTGGTTCTAGCCCAGTGAAAGTCCACCAATTCAAGGAATTGGCAATTCAAGGAATTGGTGAGATGTGACGAATCTGCTAAAAATAACATTAAAGATGGAGCACTATGTCAAGAGGAAAAAGCTCACAGAAGACAAGAGATGAGCTGAAACTGTCCTGGACTGCCTCAAAAGTAGGGAACTACTTGACAGCGGAGACAGTGCGTCATTTGTCCCGCGGCGTTGCCATGGCAGCTCATCGGCCGGTAAACATCGGTCTGGCGGTTTCACGTCAGCCGCAATGGGGCCTCGTCGCAGCACTGGCACCAGCACTGGCACCAGCACCAGCACCAGCACTAGAAGCAGCCCGCCCCATCAATGGCTCTTCGGCCATCGGTCCCCGTATTAGAGGTTTCGATCTCGAAGCCTGACATCCCTTCCTCCCTTTTGGAACCTCTTCGTGCTGGTTTCGCGTATTGTCTTTCACGTTCTCCTTCCCAACCACCCCTCCTCCTCCTTCACCTCCACCTTCGCCTCCACCACTATAATCAATCTCCTCCTTCGTGCAGCAACCTCGCAGCGACGTGTCGACTTTGGAGCCTCATTGACACAAGAAAGGAAATTCCATAACTACCTACCATATTTCAAAACTCTTGGCTTTTGCATTCGGGCAACCAGGTGGATCTTGAATAGTGATAATTATCTGGAAGCATTTCTTGACCGACACTTTGGTTCCCCCCCCCCCCCCCCCCTTCCGGAACGACTGGATACCTACATTCCATCAATTCTCCTATTCCGACATCATGTCAGGTACCATGTATGATGACCAAGCTTATGCACCCTCGCGTCGTCATTCACTCGCAACTCCTCCTCAGTCCATGAATCCGCGACAAAGCCGGACGCGCAGCCAGAGCGTCAGAGTCAGCAACGGCACCGTCAGCACAAACACCAGTGTTTCCAGCGGAAGGATGTCAGAAGCCACGAATATCACGCAGCCTCCGGCATATTCCAAAAAATTTGTGGTGGTGGGCGATGGCGGCTGCGGAAAAACCTGTCTCTTGATTAGTTATTCGCAAGGTTATTTCCCGGAGGTAAGTGCCTGACGGTCCCTGCGGCGGCTTGACTCTTCCGATCCCAACTGACCCCCCCCGGCTCAGAAATATGTTCCTACGGTGTTCGAGAACTACATCACGCAAACAACTCATCGGGCTTCCGGAAAGACAGTCGAGCTCGCTCTGTGGGACACTGCTGGCCAGGAAGAATATGATCGTCTACGTCCATTGTCGTATCCAGAGACAGATCTCCTGTTTGTTTGCTTTGCTATCGACTGCCCCGCCTCGCTAGAGAATGTGATGGATAAGGTATGCTTGATTCTGGCCCGCCGTCTGCAATTAGTGGAAGCCTCTGACCAAAATACATAGTGGTATCCTGAAGTCTTGCATTTCTGTCCAACTACCCCGCTCATTCTAGTGGGCTTGAAGTCGGATCTGCGCAATAAGAGAACATGCATCGAGCTGCTTAAAACCCAAGGACTGACGCCGGTAACGCCCGAACAAGGCGAAGCAGTGGCGCGTCGTATGAACGCCTCGTACGTGGAATGCAGTAGCAAGGAGATGCGCGGTGTTGACGGCGTATTCGGACTTGCAGTCGATATTGTGGTTTCCGCCGAAGAACAAGACTGCAATGACCGTCAGACGTCCAGCGCTGGCAGCAAACCCCGAGTCGGGGGCGCCGGTGGCGGCGGAAAGAAGGTCAAGAAGCGGAGCTGCAAGATCCTGTAACTGGTTGGCTCGCTTTATCTCTCTACTGACTCCTCAACTGGTATATTCTCATACACCCTTACCACCCCAGCATTTCATTTCCCCTTTCACGCTCATGCCACACACAAGCCTGGTTGCTTTGACGGCTTCACCGACTCTTTTCACATGTGATACGAAATAGCAAAGCGAGATGGCGCCCGGCCATGATCGGCACCCTCCGTTTGACTTTTGATGTTGGTTCTCAGTCCACTTGGGCTAGTATCTGTTTCTTGAAATTTGCCGGCGGCTTTCTGTTTGTCCAATCGTCTCTTACGTTGTTATACCTGCTTGGCCTTGATGACTTTTTCCCATAAACTCCGATTGTCTCAATCATCTCACGCTTCTGTCCCCTTCTTTCTATTCCTTGAATGCTTTATGTCTGTTATGAGCACGGCCATATGGCCTCTATTTGTTATGCATGGGACGGGTGTTTTCTTTTTGGCGCAAGCGACATCCCATGTAACTGAATCCGAACACCATCCCCAAAAACTTGCTGGGAGATTATCCAGTAATTCATTCAGCTCTTTGGAAAAGGAAGGATATCCTGCGACAAAAGATAAGTAGACAAGCTCCCTCGACCACGCCAAAACAGATTCACGCCATACTCAAAACGCCGGATTTTTAGCCAGATATCGTAGACAACAAACCATATACCTCCACCTCCGAAAACCGCAATTAAGCCTCAGCATCCTTCATCTCCTCATCGCGAAGCTCACTCTGCCCCTCTTCCTCCTCCTGCTGCTGCCCCCCCTCGTTCCGCCGATCCGGAGCCTCCGTCCCCTCAGCCGGCTGGCCCATAAAATTCTCAAACCGCGACCACAGGGCCTCGACGGAGCCAAACTCATTCCCCACCTACGCAAGGATAGATTAGCGATCCGTTTTTGATCCTTGCATGGAAGCCAATAGAACCACATCCTCCATGAGGTGAGGAAGGGTGGGGTGGGAGGGAGCGGTGAGACCTACAGAGATGATGCTCTCCAAGTTCCGATTGAGCCGATTCATATTCTGGAGAACTTGCTCCATGCCCTATCCACCACCCCCATGTGAGTTTAGCTTCAGTGAGGTATTTTTTTGGGGGGCGGGGGTGTTCTCGCTTCGGCGAAAGAGAAAGGGCCGACCAACAACGCAATGAGACGCCCATCGTACCGAGAGATTCCGGGATGAAAGGTGGAGGGCTTACCACGGCGATTTCTCTTACGAGCTCTGCCCGTTGCTGCTCGAAGACTGTCGGTGTTATGGAGCGGGATTTTGCGCCGGGCGTTGTTGACATCTTTGGTGGTTTGGGAGATGTGCTTGGGAGATGGGTTGGTCTCTTGCAAAGGGGATGCTGTTCAATGGAGGGCTTCGGCCTCAAGTCTGTCGCTCAATGCGGAGTCACTCAGGTTGTACTGTGCTTAGATAGTAAATCGTATCCCGGCCCTTATCCCGTCTGCTTGCGCGTTGCCCTGATTGTTTTTCGATGCTTGTCTTGTGGCGGGGCGATCGGTCCCTGGCTGTCCCGATCAAGGTGGGTTTGTTTATCAAGCCGGGCAAAATTGTTCACCGCTTGACTGTCCGCCTTGTCTTATCGATAAGGATGCTGCAGGGATGCGCTGGTTCTCGCGATAAGGAATCATGCTGATCTCGTTTGTGTATGCAGGGAACGGGAAGACAGCGATATTGAAGCATGCGAAAGCTCGTTTCGTCGAAGGACCCTGACTGCACGGAGCGAAGCTTCTGTTTGATGGCTTGGGGATGCGAGACGACAGCTACCCCTGGACTCCGCGATGTTGTCTAAGGATTTGACTACAACCTCGAGAAGTTGGCTTCTTTGTACGCCAATGCATTACTCCAGGACGCGTTGTTACCGGACCGCTCATCGAGAGCTAATGGCACTTGTGCGGACCAGCATCAAACATGTCTATAGCACAAAGCCACTGACTATATTGACGGAGCATATAGTCTCTTGACGTGCCAGTGACGTAACCTCACCAAAGTGGTTATAAGTTCAATCCGCGGTGACTGCTATGTTCTTTGACGACAAACTCCTTGAATCGAGAAAGGCTTGAAAATTTTAGTCACAATGAAAGCGATTGGCGTTGAAGAGTACGGTCCCATTGATCACCTCCAGGCGAGGGAAATCCCGAAGCCTTCCGAGCTCCAGCCCCGGGATTTGTTGGTTCGGTACGAGCAATTTGTCTATTGATTTAAACAAGGACTAAGAGCAATCGATCAGGGTCAAAGGAGTATCCGTGAATCCAGTGGATACGAAAGTGAGAAACGGAACTTACGATGATTACCCAGGCAAGCCCATACCGGTTCGTGACCCAGGGTAGGATTATTTTACTGACGAATCGCCAGACTACTATGATAATGTTCCCCGACCGTTCCAAATCACCGGATATGACGCTGCAGGTGTTGTGGAAGCAGTCGGCTCTGAGTGCTCCTACTTCAAGGTCGGAGATGAGGTCTTCTATTCCGGAAGTCCTATCAGGCAGGGTTCCAACGCAGAATATCAATTGGTGGATGAAAGGAGTGTGGGACAGAAGCCGAAGCGTCTGGACTACGTCGAAGCCGCTGTCATGCCTCTGACATATATCACGGCCTATGAAGCCCTAGTGGAGAGGCTGGGAATCAAGAAAGGCGAGCGCACAGCAATCTTGATCATTAACGGCGCTGGTGGAGTCGGTGCTGTGGCAATTCAGATTGCGCGCGTGTTGCTTGAAGTACCGGTGGTCATCACGACAGCCTCGCGACCGGAGACAATCAGCTTTGCCAAAGCGATGGGTGCTACGCACGTTGTCAACCACCGGGAGGACGTTTCAAAACAGGTAGCAGATCTGAAGCTTGATCTCCCTTTGAAGTATGGCATGGCCCAACTTCAGTGCGACATAAGCTGACCATTCATCCAGGTACATTTTCATCACACATTCCACGGACCAGTACATGGATACATGTGCCAAGGTTTGTGCTCCATTCGGTAAGGTTTGTTCGATTGTGCAAGGCCAGGCGAAAATGTATGGGACCGAGTTCATGTCCAAATCTCTCACATTCGTCTGGTGTCTGCTTGGCACGAAACCGTATCACAAGGTGGATGTTGATTCGCATCATCGCATCTTGGAGGAACTCTCGGAATTGATCGACTCTGGAAAGATCAAATGCCATTTGACCAAGCGACTGAAGCTCACTCTCGAAGGTGTCAGGAAAGTGCATGAACTACTTGAATCTGGTGGAAGCATAGGGAAAGTGGGCTTGGGGCCGGACGAAGCAGGGTCCGGAGAGCCATTCGCTTGAAATTGATTAGCATAGAGACATTGCTACCGCATGTTGCAGCAGCATTTGATAGGATAATAATCACACACTGGTATAATATAGACAGGGTCCTGAGAATAGATTGCTCCCCGCGAGTCCCCCGCATCAGGCAGGGTCTTTAGCTGGGCGGCAATGCGGAGAAATCCAACACTAGTCCTACAGCGAACAATTCAGCATCGACGCTTGCCGTACTAGACTCGACTCACCGGCCTAGTTGGGCCCGAATACGACTGCCCCCGTATTTCTTTCCCAGAATGTGATTGCGTCAACACTCTAGTTTATGCAGACTTCCCTGCAGTGCCGATGGCTTCTTACCTTTCCGACTTGATCCTTTGCGGAGCCTTTTTTCGCTGATCCTGAGCCTGCCTATCTCTCTCTTTTCAGGTATTCGTCCATGAAATGTCTCAACCCGGCTTGTCTGAATGTACAGGGTCACAACGAGCATCTCGGGGTAGGGCCAACCGAGCCTTGAACCTGTGTGAGAGCTGTGATGGAACTGAGCTATAAAGCAGAGAAACATTCATCATGAGAACTCATAAGCACCAGCACAGTGTGCAATCGCAGCTTGCCATTGACCGAAATGCGTTTGACCTCGCTTCTGATTACCGCGCTGCTATCACGACAGGGCATTGCCCTCGCCCACAAGACGACTGGACCTTATGACGACCTCGGCTCGTTTCAGGATCCAGCACCTCGCGTGCGCCCTCGTTTCCGCTACTGGCTGCCGGATGCAAGTGTCGACTCCGGACGTGTTCAACAAAATATTGAAGATGCTGGTGCTCTGGGTGCTGGTGGTGTTGAGTTCCTCCCATTCTACGCTTATGGCTCCGAGGTACCAGGGGCGGACTGGGCGACCTATGGCTTCGGCACGCCGGCGTACCTTGAGATTTTCAAAGCTGCTCTCCAGGCTCACAAGGAGGCTGGCCTTGCCATGGACTTTCCCCTTGGTCCTAACCAGGGCCAGGGTGTGCCTGCACGGTATGATGATGAGGGGCTTCAGTGGGATTTGGTAGGTGGGAGAAAGGGCACTATGTGCTTTTGTGCACACTAACATGTTGAACTTGAATCATAAGGCTCCCTACACAGTTGCTATCCCTTCGAACGGAACGTATGACGGCAGGATTCCAGGCTGGGATACAGGCGATCTGGTGGCACTGGTTTCGGCTCAAATCCGTTCTGCTCGGAACGTCACTGGCCAGACCGTTACGACTTTCTACACCGTGGCAGTGGAGGACCACATGCAATACGTGCTCAAGAATGCAACACTACAGGACTGGACAGACGATGTATCATCAGAAGGCACCGTTCATCTGAGCCTTCCTTCGTCTCACGGCGAAACCTATCTGCTTTTTGCATTCTATCAATACCTGACACACACGCAAAATCTCCCAGTCAACTCAGACATGACCGGGACAATCTTTGACAATGGTTCTTACATTGTCGACCACTTCAGTGCGCAGGGAGCACAGGTAGTCACCAGGTTCTGGGATGACTACTTGCTCGAGGACGCTGAGATCAAGGAGCTTCTGTCCGAGGTCGGTAACTATGGTAAGCATTCCTGCCACACCAAGAGACGAACATAGCTGATAAGTTGACAGGCTGGGAGGATAGTATCGAGGCGACTTCGAACATATCGTGGACGCCATCGCTGCCGAAAGTCTTTTATGACAAATATGGCTATGACCTGAAGCGTTATCTACCACTCTTCGTTTTCGGCAACAACAACATTGGCATTCAAACCGCTGCACCGGGTTCGACACAGTGCCTGCTAGATACTCCAGACCAAGGAAAGGGATATGTGAATGATTTCCGTGGTGCTGTAATGAAGGGATACCAGGCCTACGTGGAGCACTACACGAACTGGACCAACGCGATGAACCTACAATACTCGTCTCAGGTTGGCTACAATCTACCTGTTGATGTCTTGGCTAATGTACCGTATGTCAATGCACCAGAGTGCGAGAGCTTGCAGCACCAGAACAATGTTGACAGTTATCGGCAATTCTCTGGTCCCGCGATCTTAGCAGGAAAGAAAGTCATCTCGAACGAGCTGGGCGCTGTTACAACCGAAGCATATAGCCATACGATCACAGAGCTTCTGTGGCAGGTCAATCGAGCGGCTGCAGGGGGCGTCAATCAGGTCGTGTTGCATGGACAATCCTACTCTGGAGACTACTACAATACGACGTGGCCAGGCTATACAGCGTTCTTCTATCTGTTTTCAGACTCATACTCTGAGAAGCAGCCATACTGGAACCACGGGTTCTCAGAAGCCTTGAACCACATTGCGAGGTTACAATACTCACAGCGAAAGGGTATCCCGAAAGTTGACTTGGTCGTCTACAGCAAGGTCTCTGCATCTGATCCGTATTTGGACACTATCTATAACCATAGTGACCTGATCGAGCATGGTATGTGTTTTCCTTTCCAACTTGGCGGGCTCTGCGTTCTAACAGGAAAAGGTTACACCTATGTCTACCTGTCACCCGAGAACTTCGCCTTGCCTCAAGCTTATGTGAAGAATGGGTCATTGGCACCGGATGGCCCCGAGTTTCGCGCCATGATTATCCCTAGGGTGAGCAACCTCACGCTTGATGCCATCAGCCATATCAAAGAATATGCCCGTGCAGGTCTTCCGGTGATCTTATCAGATGGACTGCCCAACATCTACTTCACAGAAGATGGGACCGAGACTGCCGCTAGGGCAGAGTTGGCCTCCCTGCAGGCTACCCAGAATGTCTATACAGTCGCTGCTGGCCAAGCAGCTAGCAAGCTTCCAGCTTTAGGCATCTCGCCCAGGGTCAAAGTGCAGGCAGATGGGACCTGGCACTCTACCTGGAGATCCGACAGCGACGGCACAGAATATCTTTTCATCCTCTCGGACCTGGTCAAGTCTGCTGGCACGGTAAGTGTCGCAACCACCAAACAGCCTTACTCACTAGATCCGTGGACTGGCAAAGAGAGCCCACTTTTGGCATATCAACAGGAATTCGGACGCACAATGATTCCCTTCTCCTTTGCTGCAAACCAGACCGCCATACTGGTCTTCAGGGACACCATGACGTCTGCGACATCACTCCGTACCGCCGACATTCCCACTTCAATCATTGGACATGAGTACAGTCAAGCAGGGAGCCTTCATCTGCATGTCTCGTCCAGCAGCCTTGCAAAGACATCACTGCCACTCTCCAACGGCAAAACCATCACTCAGCTCACTAACCGCACCGTCGCCCCAAGTATCACTCTCTCTAACTGGAATCTCACTGTCGAGCATTGGAACCACCCTCTTAATCTAAGCGATGCCTCCACTATCGCGCTCAAACACAACACCACCCACAGGCTCACTTCCCTCGTCTCCTGGCGCGACATTCCCGCCATCGCTAACGCCTCCGGAATAGGCTACTACACGCACAGCCTGGCATGGTCGCCTTCAGCATCCGCCTCAGGCGCATACCTCCTTCTACCCAAAGCCACCAACGGGGCGCGAGTCTACGTGAACGGTCACCGCGTCCCGCCCTTCGACTACCAGGCCCCGAAGATCAACATCAGTCCGTACCTTCACGCCGGCGCCAACGAGATCACGGTAGAGGTTCCGTCCGTGATGTGGAACTGCCTCCGCTCGATCTTCGATGAGCTCTGGACAGGCGGCATTCACCCGGCGAATGTCTTCAAAGCCTACGGTGGCTTGCCCGGAACAGTGGATAATGGGCTTATCGGAGAGGCAACGGTTGTGCCATATGTAAATGTGCATGTAGGATGAAGATCATCCAAGCAAAGTTCAAGATCCGCAGACAGAACATAGCAGACAAATCCAAGCAGTCCCAAAACCAATGAGATCGTCGATCGGGAATCGAAGAAGAGACTCATACATTAGAAAACAAATCTCCACGTGTTGTCAGCCTAAACCCTCACCCTGGCTACTTTCGAAGTAGAGCCACCAATACAGACGAAAGCAAACCAACCCGCCTTCTATTTTTCTTCCATCCTCCCGATCATCCGATCATCCGATCACCCAGGATTATTCCCCGAACAAGCAAACCCACGAACCACTGTGAGGAGTGAGGATAAGCGACGTTCCAAAAAGCAGGCGCCGATCCGCGACCCGTAGCGAGCAGATCCACGGTATTGGTAGCGCCCCCCGGCCCCGGAGAAAGGCCCCCAGACACTACAGAATCCAAATGATTTAATTGAGTTCAACGCCATTGTTCACCAGCCTCTAGTCTAACCACCCCAGCTGGCTGGCTGGCTGGCTAGTGATTTACCTACACAGTAGAAGCTCGCTCGCTCGCTAGTGACGGGTCTAGAACACCCACCCCCCACCCCCCACCCCCTGCCCCCGAAATCCCCGAAAAACAAAGCCATTGTTCCGACTCACCTACGTAGCATAGATCTGCAAACCACATTGATTCAGATTTACTCTAGAACCGAAAGGCTCCGCGACGCGATTGAAGATTACACCTACATAGACTACATAGTAGTAACTTTGAACAGTACGGAGACGTACTGCCTCCTGCCGGTCAACAAACAACAATCCATCTCGCGCCAAAACATACCGACCGACCGCCTCACCTCAACAACCAACTAAACCCCATGAGCCATTACATACTACATACTAGTTATATGTAGTCCGGCCCCAGCATTGCCCGAACCACATTTCGGAAGCGAGCGAAGCCCAGCCCAGCCCAGCCCAGCCCCAGCCTAACTATGAGTAAGTTAGCCGCCACTAACGAGCCCGGGGCAACACAACTCGGCAAAAGATGATGTCAATGTATCCACTTCCCGGGGGTTCGTTCACTCAATTGAGGCGAAGGGAGTCTACGTAGTCTAGAATGTGACCACTGGATTCCATTGAACCCATAGCTTGAAATTATTCTGGATGTGGAATACGTAGTAACTTGGATCGGGTTCGGGGCATGTTGCTTATTCACTCCCTCACTCACTAGTCTACGGACTTACTCATACTTGACTCATCGCATGGAGGGTTGGGTTGGGGCAAAGGATGGGTGGGTGGTTGGGGGGGGAATTTGGATTTTAGGGGTTGGGGCTGGGGTTGGGGTTGGGGCGAAGGAAGGGGTCGGGCATCAGTCAATTCTTGCTGATGAGTATAATGATGAGTCGGGTCTTGTAGATGAAGGCAAATGAACTGGAGCCAAACCTAGTGGTGATTGTCACATGGACAATCCAAACCACCGAACCAAGGAACCCAGAGGCAAGGAACAGGTCATGATCGTTCATGATCCGGGAGTTTCACAAAAATAAATCCAAGTTTTGTAAATTGTTTTAAACCATGCTTCGATCCATCGTCTTGTAAGAACAGAAGATTTCACCCTAGAAAGAAACACCCCTAATTGTGTTTGCCTGTGCCTACTCCTGCGCTAAAGTGAAACCCAAAACCAGAGTCCCATCCCGGAAATAATGAAAATTGTAGTGACATCTACTCCATGTCTAGATTCCAAACTCCGAAACATGAATTCGACAAAGAGAATAAAAAAAATGGAGTTCGTTTCGTCTTGTCTCGTATAGTGATTCGTTGCGTGGTTGTTTGTGTTGCCATGTACACCAGCATGTTGATGTGTTGTAGCATAGTGGAGATCGTAAGGAGGGTAAAGTGGTAATGTTATGCGTGAGAGGGTCTCCAGGACCGCTCCTCGCTGAGGTCATTATCGCTAATGATTGAAACGCCTGTAAATAGGATTGTGGTGTGGATAGTGCATCCTTTCAAGTCGAGGCGCGTCGATTAGGGACAAGGATGTTGCTGAGGCGTTTCCACCGCTGTCCCGGCGATGACAGATTGTCCCGCTCTATGCGATCCTTGTCTATGCTGGCTTTTGAGGAAGACTGTGTAGATGATCGCGGTCGGGTAACGAAGGCTTCGTGGTCGGCGAGAACATCTTCAAGTCGCACGTCGGAGTCGGAAATGCGAGGATGGCCATCGCTGGGGTCAAGGATCTCGATAAACCGGGACGGCATGTCGCGCATATTGTGTATGTGTTTAAATGTAGTGTAGATGCGTAGAGAAGTGTGTTTGGGGAGTCTTGTCTTTGAAGGATGATCCAAAGAAAAAAGAATTGCCTCGGTCGTGTTTCGAGATTGGGAAAGCTTGCTTTTTGACCTCTTCTACTTCGCTCTTAGTCGGCTGGGGGCGGAGGTCGTGTGCGTGGTCACGAGGGACGCGGAGAGAACTTTATTCAAATATGGGGAAAGCGGTCGATCATGGAGGTACGTGCATGCAGATATTGACCGAAAAACCAGATTCTCACGGTCGAGTGGGAAAATGAGTGTGAGAAGAAAAAATAGGAGGGCTGGAAAGAAGGTCTGAACGGATATGGTTTCCGTGTAGCCTCTCCAGGGGGAGAGGAGGGAGGACCCTTAAAAAGAATCGAGGGGCAAAGGATGTCTGAGGATAAAGAGAAACCCCTAGAGAAAAAGCAATGAGACGGGAGATGAGAAAGGCACGGATATTGCAGTAGTCGAGAATGCCGATTCGTTGATTACAGTTTCAGTTATGCGCCAGACAGGGATGTCGAAGCAGTGTGGTTTTTGCAACGGAGGGGGAGGGGGGTCGGTCAGAAAGATATCTATGTCCAGCGGATAAAGGGCGCGAGGCGCCGCTGACGTCCGGGGAAAAGAAAGAGTATATTTATGAGTATGAGTCCTCTACGGTAGGACCCATCAGCCCTTGAAATGGTATGTCGATTATTCCGCGCTTTTCCCGCCTCCCCAATAGGTCATTGTACCGGGACAAGCGGGGGTTGGTGATCATGGATGGGGATCAACTGTCGGGACTGGTATGGTGGCGCATCAGTCAGAGCAAGGGCAGCGACATCGACTTCCGCCGCGCAAGCATAATATTCTGATGGGTTGGCGGACCCTGTGATTGATGAGGATACATGAGGATAAGCGGGGAATGTTCTGTGAGAGGAAAAGCGGTTCGTCCGTCATCCTGAAAGGGAGGTGTGTAAGAGGGAGACATTGGTGCTGATTATGAAGCCGATGATGCTGATGGATGCGTGGGATGGAAGGGGGTTGGTCCGTTGCCTTGGGCCACAGTGAGTGCCCCTCTTTCGGGATGTGCAAAAGGTTCAAGCACGGCGGAAAAAAAGAAAGAGAGAAGGAGAAGAAGAAGAAGAATGATCGTCATCGGGTGACCGACTGTCAGGTGTAGAGAAAAGAAGAGTGCAGGCAGGTTAATCATGGGATTGTGAGGACGACTCCACCCACCGGTTCTTCCCGCCCGTCCCGAATGGTCATCATCGCTACCTACAGTTCTCGAGGCAACAACTTATCTTCCTTCAGTCACTGACTCACTCGCATCAGAACAGGAGATGACGTTGTCCATCTGTGGCTGCAACTCTCATTGATGAACTGTGGCTTGACTGGGGCTGGCGATCATAGATAGTCCACGCACACCGCAGAGCGGTAGACGTGTCCCAACTCCATTATTCCCTTCACATTCAACCAATGTTCAACCGATGTGCAGCGCGGGGGCGACTTTCAGATCAGCAGATTGCAGGTGTACTGCCTCGAAACGACTCAACGCGCAACGTAAGAGCTTAGCAAGCTCTTGGACAGATCACGGAGGCTATTCTTAGCAACGGATTGACGTCGAGTCATCAGTAGGTAGGGTGGAATGTTTTTGTAAAAGGAAGCTTGTTGCCATCGAGGGGGGAAAGAAAATGTTAGTGGTACAAGAGATAGATCGGGTTGAGGTCAACACCACCACCATTCAACCTGTGGAAGTTCTCCTCTCGCGGCATGTGCTACCTGTGACGTCATGGCCCCTACTTTCGCTCTTCGCCATTTCCTCCCTCACGACCACTTCGACTTCGAACTAGTCACTATTAGGTACCTAGCCTACCTATCGGACACCCGTCATTCTTTTATGATGTTCCACCAGTAAGCGACATGCCGAACAAGCGCGTCAAAAGAAATACCCGGTCGTCACAGAAGCTCCCTTCTCCGCCTCGATCCGAGCAGGATGCTGCAGTCGCAGATGACGCTCATTGTGTGGAAGACCCTGCGTCAGGCGGCGGGGGAGTCACAGAACGTCAGACTGAAGACCATGACTCAGTGACGTCGGACCTTGCGGACGAAGACGAGATGCCCGAGGAGACAGGGAGCACTGGCGCACAGCTGGCTATGCATGCGGCGGGATACGCAGGCGGAAGCGGAGCAGGCTACAACGCGCTCAAGTCGTTCAACGGTCAAGTGTATTCCGGGATGGCCGTCGGAGGCTCGCATACCTGGAAGTATGATGAGGGAACGTGGAAGGAGACGAAGGAGGAGCCGGACCTCTGGCGCATTGATTACCGCACAAACAAGCGACGTGCAAAAAGAGCGCCGGAGGGAAGCGGTGCACCGGTGGGGACGGAGTATCACTGGTTGATTGTAGGACATCAGGTATGTGCGGGCTTTTTTCTTTCAGGTGCAGAGAAGATCAGCAGTGGCATTGCTTACTCTGGGCAGCACGTCAAGAAAGTCGATGCGAATACCTACGAGACCTATCTGACCGGCTCGAAGTATAAGCTCGCGTACAAGTCGGCCTCATCGAACTCGTGGTCTGTTCCGACCGTGAAGAAACAGCGGGAGAGAGAGGTCGAGCTGCTGGAGGATGCAAAGCATCGCGTCCAGGGACTGCCTCCGGTGCTGGCATCGGAGAAAGTCAAGGTTGAGAAGCATGAGAAGGGGCAAACGAAGCTCGACACTATGTTCGGCAAGGCGGGGACCAAGCGGAAGGCATCCCAGGATGCTGACAACGGAGATGAATATGGAAATATATGATTCACTAACTGTGGTTGGCCGTAATGGATGCGGAATCAAAATGCACATGGACTGAAAATCACATTTTTTACGCCCCCGTGCATGATGAATTGGGGCAATAGAACTGCTCCCTACATGCAGACTGGTGGAGTGACTAGCTCAGAAATCACTCGAGATTCAATGTTTGAGCTCATACATGATATACAGTGTTGTAGCACCGTGCAGGTATGATATCCAGCAATCTTAGTGCTATCTCAGGCGCAGTTCTGCGCATACACCTCTAGCGGGCAACTGTCTCCATGAGTATAACCCAAGAGAAGCTACGGTCTTGCTAAAGACTAGTAGTAGCATTATAGACGAGATGCGATCTCCCTGCCACTTGACCTCCTCAAGCTGCAAGGGTGAACTGTTCGCAGAGCCTCCCCCGCATCACGCAGGATCGTCAAATCAATTTGCGACGTAGTACTCCGTAGAATCAACAGCTTCAACATGCAATGAAAATGAACGTGATGCTGAGGAAGAACAATACAGAGAGAACACAGCCAGAAAAGAAAGCTACTCCATATACTCAGTACTTCAAGCAGCAAAAGAGTGTAGAGTCTAGACCCGCGCAGTTTCCTCACTAGAGACGATTCGGATCGCTCCGATCCACAATAGCTGGGAACTATGACATCACCCACCGACGCGATCTTACCTTCGCGCCTTCGCGCCTCGAGCTTAATCTTCTAGATCTTCACCTTACTGCAAAGCTCAGCTATAGTCCAAAGCGACTCAATTGACGAAACCAAGCTTCAATTCCGAGTGTTATCATGTCCAAAAGAATCAATTCCTTCTTCCAACCCATCCCGTCGAAGAAGCCCAAACCCGATCCGGAAGCTCTACCAGCATCACGGTCCGACTCGCCATCTCCCACCCCCGTCTCGAGCACGCACCACCCAAACTATCCCATGCCCATTCGTGACCTCCCCTCGCATATCTTCAAGCCGATCGCAAATCTCGAGCGTGTCCGGCCCCCGCAAGCCATCAACAACCAGCCACACCTCGACCTGCTGTATTTCCAGCCATTCATCCCGTCGCCGATCGCCCGCGATTTGTTCAACTTCCTCCGGAATGAGCTCCCCTTCTATCGCGTGCAGTACACCATCCGCCGCGGCCCAACGGAGACACTGATCAACACGCCGCGTTACACGACCGTCTTCGGCGTGGACGAGACAAGCATTTTCATACCGGGTTCACAGGATGCGAAACCTATCGGCGTCGACAACTCCTCGTCCGAGTTGACTCAGACCCAGACTCCCACCCTCGCTCTCGTAGAGGCCCGCACCCGCGCCCCACCAACCACGCTCAAAGACAAAACCAAGTACAACCATCCCCCGCGCCCCATCCCGCCGTGTCTCGATGTCCTCCGCCAGGCTGTCGAGGCCGCCACCGCCGACGGAACCCATTACAACTTCTGCCTGGTGAATTACTACGCCACGGGCGATGACAGCATCTCATACCACTCGGACGATGAGCGGTTCCTGGGGCCGAACCCCACGATCGCGTCCATCTCGCTTGGCGGGCAGCGGGACTTCATGCTCAAGCATAAACCTGTGGCCGGGAGTGACGTCGACGCAGGGAAGCCGCTCAAGTTCCCGCTCAACTCCGGGGATATGATCGTCATGAGGGGCGAGACACAGGCTAATTGGTTGCATAGTATTCCAAAGCGGAAGGGGGCGCAGGGGAGCCAGGGGAGAATTAATATCACATTCCGGAAGGCGGTGGTACCGGGTGGTACAAATAACTATTATAGGTATAATGTGGGCGACGGCGCGGTTTATCGATGGGACGAGTTGGCAAAACGGATGGTTGCTGTCAAGAAAGAGAAAGAAACGGAAGGAGAGAAAGAGTCCCAAAAGGTAGACGAAGTGAAGGTTGAGGAATAAGGCGAGGCAATGGAGGTACTTCGTACCTGGCTGGCAACGATTGCATAGTATTAGAACCGCGAGAATGGGTTCTTGTAGTTCCGGAACTGGTCCAGTGATACTGCGCCTTCGAGAATATGCTGCAGGAGGGTTCCGTAATCCCATCCGATAGCAGCGGCAGCGAGGGCACAGAGACTGGCCTGATCTTCACGGCCAGGACGGCCAGGGCCAGTCATGTTCTAGATCACACAGATTAGCCTTTCAATCCTTGGAAAGTAGACAAGAGAGACATACAGGCTTCATGTTAATGTCGAAAATCGCGAATTCAGATCCCTCGCGGAACCTTCTGATATCAATACGTAGGGGTGCGGTAGCCCCGATTAACTTCCCAATCTGCTCGCATTGCCGCATCACGGAACCATAAGATGCGTCCTTCATCTCGTCCGCAGTCACCGTGCGCGAATTGACAGTAACAGCCACCGCGCCACTGTAAGGCGCCACCCCGTCGACATGATTGAATCGCGTGACCGGGGGGAGACTCCAGTGCGAATCATGACCCGCGGACGGCGGCATGACCGTAATAGTCGCCTCCTCGCCGGTGAGAAATTCTTCGACCAGAACCACCGGGGATTCCTGCACCAATGTGTTGACATGTGCCTCAAGCTCTGCACGATCGCGACAAAGCTTCACGCCGTGGCTACCACGGCCACGAACGGGTTTGCCAATGACGGGATAATGGGGGATAGAGTCCAGAATCGAGGTAATATTGTCTGTGGCGCGGACAAGCCAGGACTGCGGGAGAGTGAAAGAGCCGTGTTTGCGGAGCTGCTCGTTCAGATAGGCTTTGTCGTCAAAGTCCTCTACCAGCGTTGGGGGTTGTCCGACGACATAAAGAGGGTCGTTGGAAGTCAGTGATTTCGACACCTGCAGTGGATGCGAGGAGAACAAGACCGTATTGGCCCAGAGGTGTGTAGCACCTTGCGTTACGGCGGAGAGGATGCCTTCTTCGGTGTCGGGGAAGCACCAGCCTTCCTGCATTGAAGGATTCGGAGATGCCGTGGGGGTGAGGACGCGGACACCATGCTTACGAAGCGTGTAAGCAATGTCTGCGCCTGAGTCTTGATAGCCTGCAACAAGGTGTCAGTTTCAGTTTCACAATGGAAGTGGACAGTGAATGGAAAGGCTACTCTACCACCAGGCTTGCGAGGCTTGCGGGCACCGTTGATAACAGGTGGCTCGAGGGCTTGATAGAGTACTGCGACTGTGGGATGACCACGAGCTAGACTGTGACTCAGTCGCGCGGACTGTTGTTTGCATAGACTCATCATGACGACGATGTGTGTTTTTTGTTGATCAGTGCTGAGGCAGATGAGCTCATGATATAGCATCTGGAACTATCCGAAAGTGCCGAAATCGGCACTTTCGGACTGACTCGATATAGATTGATGATATCATTTGGTGAGATCTGCAATCATGTCGTGATGACAATATCTGCACCTTAAGAGTATCTATAGCCTGAAAGAGGTCATATGAGAAGCATCAGAAAGACATCAAGGAGGTATATTCTCGGAGTTCCACAATCGAGGTGACTGCAAAGACTGGCACATAACAGCGGAGAGACACAGCAGAAAGTGCGGATTGCTCCGGGATGCTATGGGCATTGGGCGGCAAGTAAAATGGTGGCAGAAAACCACACCGCCTGGTGCTGTACTTCTTCCACTTGCGAATTTCGGAGTGAACGCCTGGAATGCGAATTCCACAGGACCGGACAGAGAGTACAGAGTGGTCTGATTATTCCTTTGACCTTCATGATGGAATGAATGCTTGATGAATATTGTGACTGAAGTGCTTCCTGCAAATCAGGTACCAGTAGCACACTCCCCTACAACTTCGGTTTCCAACCGGCCTCGACCTCCTTTTGGCTCTGTTCCCTCAACAGCCGCTTTAAGATCTTTCCACTCGCATTCTTGGGTATTGCATTCACGAATCTGACTCCTCCCGTCAAAGCCTTGTAGCTCGCTAGTCTCTGCACGAGATAGCTCTTCACATTCTCTGCTGTGAGCCGATCTCCATCTCTTGGTCGTCGCACCACATACGCCTGGGGCAACTCCGTCCCTGGGACCAGATGCTTGATACCAATGACAGCCGCATCAACAATGAGCGGATGTGATATGAGCACAGCCTCTAGCTCCAGTGGAGCGACCTGGAATCCACGGACCTTGATCAACTCTTTCTCTCGATCCACGATGTACCATTTCCCTGTCTCCCTTGCACAGTACCCGATGTCACCAGTGTGAAACCATCCGTCTTCATCGAACGATTCTTTGTTCGCGGCGGAATTGTTGAAGTATCCTGGTGTTACGGTTGGACCTCGGACACATATCTCGCCGCGAACGTTGTATGCGGAGATGTTGTTTCCCGCGTGGTCTATCAACCTGTTTAAAGCACAAGTGAGCCATGGCATCTCATAGATGAAGGAGAGAAGGTTAGAAATGCCTACTTAGCTTCCAGGTTCGGAATCAAGCGACCCACAGATCCCGTGTAATCCTGCTCTGGGTACGGAAGCGTAGTTGCAATGCAACTTGTCTCCGTCATTCCCCAGACTTGCGTGCAAGGTGCCCCCTCACCCAGCAACGCTTGGAGCCGCCTCTGTGTTCCTTGATCAATGGGCGCAGCGCCGATCGAACTCGTCCGGATAGACCTCAAGTACCCCCGCTTGTAGGACAACGGGCTCATGATGATGGCGATGACAACGGGCGGAACAACCGCCAAGTCGGTCACATGGTACTTCTCCACGGTTTCCAGGAAGAGTAAGAGGTCGAAACGCCTCATGATGTAGTTGGTGTGACCGGCTTTGAGGCTGCCAAAATGGGTGGAAGGTACGGCGGCAGCGTGGAAGAGAGGGGTCGGCACAACGCGGGAAACCTATTTCAAATATGCTTATGTTACTTTGGAATCGAGTTTGGTGTGGTACAATACAAGGCCAATTACCCAATATGGTCGATGATGCAACTCGAACACGAGCTCATGTTGCGCAATCAGATTTGTGTGAGTGATTTCAGTGGCTTTGGGCAGGCCTGTTGTTCCGCTGCTGAATAGCCGAACAGCTGTAGTCTGAGCCGCTATGGACCCATCGTGGATACGCGCCCAGTCCTTTTCACCATGCTCAAACAGATCGGTCCAGGACACGGTTCCTTCGGGAATTGTTTCTTCCCTGGTGTTGAAGATGCGCACATGTGATAAGAAGATGTTCAGATCATGCGCAGCTGTTCGGATAGGACCGTAGAGCTCAGACTCAGTGATAATAAAGCGAACTTGCGCGGTCTGTAGGTGGTGCTTGAGCTCCAAAGGTGTATAAGCCGGGTTAGATCCTGTGAAAATGCCTCCGATACCGACAATGGCAAGCACGAGCATAGGGTAGTAAATCTAGTGGGGTCTCAGCCATGTTCAAGTGGTGTGCAGTGCGCAAGCAATGGTTTCAGTACACTATTGAAGGAATGAATATTGACGCAGTCTCCCTTCCGCACGCCCCAGGCATGAAGACCAGCAATCAATTGGCGGACGATGCGACGGGCTTGGTCGTAGCAAATGGACCGAGAGGGTTGATGGACATCCACATAGATCTGCCAAGGTCAGAGCCGGACGAAAAGAAGAATCATAGGTGGTGTCCTTACTGGGACAGTCCTGTCATAGATCGGGTTCGAGAAACTGTAAGAGAGGACATCAGTAGGGGGAACAGGGGCCCTAGATGGCGGTTCGAAGATCATGGCCGATGGCAAGGCCGAAAAAGTATCAAGAGCAGAAGGGGCTTCTGAGAATGAAGTCTTGTATGGGCTATCTGAGGTCGCATACACAGAGCTGTGAAATGTGAAGACAATAGCCCCTTTCCCAGCTCCCTCGCCGAATTGCAATGTTTAAACAGACCGGATACATTCACCGTTCAAGAGATGTGATCCATAGACAGAAGCAGGGCCCATTGCAAGTCCCTGGAAAGTACCCAATCGCACCGGGTGATGCCGAATAATATTACTCTTTGACCCGCTCTCCTGCATCAAGCCAGACTATTGACTTGTTCCATGCTACCAGCCATGCCACTGGATAAGTGACATGTGCGGTCAGCGCCCATCACCGATCAAAGCCGGGCCTCGAACCGAGGATGCGTTTCGAGATCTCCGTACCGCCACAACATATGGATAGCACAGCAAAGGTTAATGAATAAGTGTCCTAGCCCAGTGCAAGCGCCGAGTATGCTACCGGTCTAGCGAGCATTCGTAAGATTTCGAATAGCGACCGCGGGATAAAGCTGGGTGATGTCTTCGTTGCAGCGTACATTGGACTTAGATCTATTTAGTATGTGCCACAAGACCCCAAGGAAACCCATGTCGAACACTCCGTGCTAATTAAGAGTCTTTCAATGGGTTTGAGCTTGATAACCAGTGGTCCAAGGGCAGGGCGACAAAACACATCCAGGAGTCAAAGTGCTGTGTCGTATGCTCTTGTTGACAGAAAACTCGAGATAAAATACAATTGCTGTTCTTACGAAGAATTGCTGACTTCGTTGGATATAGTGTATAGTGATGAGATTAGATGCAGATAACCGTTTGTGATCGGAGGAAGCTGCAACTTCATCGGACACAAATGGACGTGAGGAAACATAGTACACGTCCATTCTAGTCACATTCGATGATGGGCACTTTGCCATTAAACCGTCCTTGAGCGAAGCTTCGTGCTGCATGGAGTCGAACGCAGCGAGTATTTCTGTTTTCGAGTAGGGTGGAAGGATGTTATGTTCAACAATAAGGATCCTCAGTGAACGAACAGGCAGCATTTGCTCATATTGTGGGAAGTGGCGTGGAGAAGATTGAAGCAGTCAAGTACAACAGTCCAGTGTGAGGCTGATGATATTGAAGCTTGATATGGCCTGCGCTGCTCCAGGTGCGACTACAGGTGCAGCATAATGAGTGCATATTTGGCGCAGCACCAGACTCTTCAAGTTTGAGCTTATAGCGAATATTCTGCACTCACGCCATGAGCCCCATCTACCCACAAACAGCAAGGAACGTTATCTTACCACTGATCAGCTTGCAGAGCGCTTCTAAATGACATACTCTTGCCAAGTGACTCCAGAATTGTTGGATGCTTCGCAAGGAGGATTAGGTTGCCGGTCGGGCCAAAGACACTTCTCGCCGCCCCTTTCGACAGCTTGACCTTACCTGGATCAGAACCACGTAAAGCTTCTCAAGAGTCTGAAGACAAGCGTCCAATTCAGGAAAGAGTCAGAAGAAGCCCTTCAGATTAAATGTCTGAATGTCTGGCTGGTTGCAAGTGCCGACAATCATTCCGGAGTCGGAGGGGCCGGCTTACTGTTGCGGCGGGTAAGTCAGTCACTGAAGGCTCTCTCCCATTTCGGTAGGAGAAGCCCATCTCAGCTCCAGCTGGGCTATTCATCATCCCCTCTCCTCTCCTCTCCTCTCCTCTCCCCTCATCTTATCTCATATCATCTCATTCACACGGAGCACAGCAAACCATCTTTTGCACCATCAAGGTCCGCGGAACGGAGTCACTATCTGTCGATAATCAATGTCATTTCAATTGTTCACCAATTATTTGAACTAACCAGATAACGATCAACTCGCTACCAAGGTGGTGTGCTGTGACTTCTCCTCGACTTCTTGTCGCCAAGGTCGACAGATGTCACCCAAGGCTTTGGATGAGCACCACTCTTCCCTTCACTGTATAATGAGAAGGCAGATGATTACGCCAGCTGAAGCCGAAATGTGGCCACTCAGACTTGGCAGTCTCGCTGGTAGGTGAGACAGACAAGGGTCTTCAAGGTGGCATAAGAACTCTATTGTACTTCTCATCTGACGGTCTGTGCCGCAGGGTCCGCCGGACTACTCATGCCCAGGCCCACGTTGTGCCTCGAACGGCAAATGAATCAGCAGCAGCCTGTTTCCTCTACCTGCCAATGGACACTAAATCTTGGCTTTCTCCTCATCGACCACGATCGACTTGCTGCTCAGGAGGATCAACAGACTGAGAACCAAGCTCCCGATGCCACCAGTATCACCCGGCCTCTCTTCCGGGAGAAGTGAGAGATGCTGGGTATTCATCTGAGGCATTCGGATTTGTAGCCATGGATTTGTCGCTTCTGGATTTACTCAATCGAGTGCGCGTCATAGGCCCGATCAAGTCCTTCCGGTGACAAATTCCTTCGATCAAGGTTGTTATTGAGGCCATAAGGCCGCTTGAAGACGGTCTGAGAACTGAGTTAATCGCCGATAGCTTATCCCTATGCACCCCTTGGATCAATCACGAGTGGTGCTCATGCAGAGCAAGCGTCATGAGGCATCTCTGGCCGCGACCTATCGACCCGAACAAAACAACTTAGGCTTCACCCCCACCAGAGACGGATAGAGCACCAAGTCGACGAATTCGTGGTAGGGCAGTTACTCCTCTTGGAAATGTGATGTTCTCTTCTACATTGGGAAGAAGGACCGTCTACCTGGCATCAAGTGGTCCTGGCGCCTATTTCTCGAAGCGCCACCAACACTGACGCTGGCGCTGGCCACCCACTTGGACAACACTACGGCAGTAATATTTTAGCCGGTGGGGCATGTTAAGGACTATATTCACAGTCTAGACACATACGGGATCCCTGGGTGCAATGCGGCACAGAAAAACAAATATGAGGCAACTAAGTACCTGAGGGAAAGCTTTCCGGCAATGAACGGAAAAGTCTGCTTTACTTCGCGGATTTTAATTAGCCTCCGTTCCATCTCCAGGCACATACCAGTGTGCAGCCTCGACGTTCTCCCGTACAACTCTCCATTTCAGTGCGTGCAACCGTTCGGCAAAAGGGGAAGAAGAAAAAAAAAAGGATAAAAGGAAAACAAAAGATTGTGGCTTGAAGGCTATCCCGAGCCAATGAGAGGTTTGTAAGAATTATTGTGTTTTCTGGAGCTCAAACCCCCTCGCCTTTGCCTAGACCTGCCCCTCCAAGTGATTATCACGGATTCGGAATGTGAAAGTCCGCGGGCACTCCACCAAGGCACGGTCAATGTTGGAAATTAGACCGATCAGTGTCCTTGGCCAATTCTAGTCCATGCCTCCTATTGGATAACTCACTTACTCAATCAACTTCGATGGTCTAATGGAATATGTTCGATCTGATGAAGAATTTCGCAGAAACAGTCACTGCCTCAGTCCCGGATTTACCGAGCAAAGCAGTTTCGGTCTGCGTCTACTGAGCATCATTGCGGTGGAGCCGACGAGAATGGCATTCGAATTTGTTTCAGGCCGCAGTGAGTATCTAAGCCACGAAACCCCTAGTCTAGCGTATGATTAATGAGACGCCATAATCACATCTGATTTGGACCATGACGGGTAGCTTTCCCCATTGTCCCCCTACTGGATGGCCTTCAACAGGCCTTGAGTTCGGTATATCGCCCAGCAAGTTCAGCCGAGTCACAAGTAAGTGGACAGTATTCAAGTTTCAAGCAATGGCTATGACGTTGATTGCTGGCCTTACTTGGCGAATTGTCGCAAAATGTTTGCTAACGATCTCGGCACTTAAGACGAATGAACACCAGACCAACGCATTTGGATTGGGCTGGCTGGCTAACCTGCACAGGATATTCTTCAATGACTCTTTCCGGTATAGACCAAAGCCTGCATTCATTCGGCGCTAGAAACCATGCAGACCTCGGAGTGCGCCGCAGACCAGAACCGTCTCTTCAGCTCAGCAATGATACTCATTGATGGGATAAACTGATCCATTCTGCTTTTAGCTCTCCTGCAGTTGCAAGTGAGTGCGGGGAGGTCTGCGCGCGCGGACTTATTCCAACTCTAACATGCTTCAGCACATACACTAGTCTATGGGCTTGCTATAGACTCGCCGCTGCTGGAGGTATCCACTAACCGTGATGCAGGCTGGAGCATTACTCCAGTGGCCGGCCGAAACTACTTTGGAAGGCGTTGTCGGACATGATCATCGACAAATGTGGACGTATTGTTCCCCACTGGGCAAAAAGTGGGTTCTCCATGTTAGAAGGACCGCTTTCACATCCCAAAAGTACCGGTACATGATCTGAATGAAACGCATAGGGGTTGAGCCGACCTAGTGCACGTACAGTACCTTGTTGGGTTGAACCTGAGCCAGCCATAGTCCGCGGAGTTCACAAATCCAGTCCGGATTATCTCGACTTACTTCTGAATTGTACATCTACAATGCCGAACATTTTCAGGCTCTTGAAGGTCATTGTGCCAAGTGCCGAATTCCCCTGGAAGTGGAAACGACTGGACATTCTAATCAATTCGATGTCACAAAGACCAGCCATGCGACAACGCAGTATGACGATACCGGATAGCATGATCGATACACGGTTTCGGCCCCTAACCGTGAATATATGCAAGGTATCTAATCCGCATTGAGCCTGAAGATCGACATCGCGTGGGTAAACGTTGATTTCTGATTCTTCCGCGCGTGGATGCAAGTGCTGAGGTAAGATTTTATCCTTTAGTCGGTTAACGCCGTACTTTGGTGGCTGCGGCCTTTGGAGTCTGGAAACCTATAATTGGGGGGCTCTAGAAAGACCACTAAGCCAGCAATGGCAGGTGAGAGAATTTACTACCACGATTGAAATCTCGCAAGGCAGCCGCCGATCCTTCGAGCTCCGTCCAACAACTTAAGACTGTCTGTTTACCTCTTCCAGAGAGAAAGTGTGTACAGAGTGTGTTGTTGCAGTGACATATACTTCAAGGTCAATTTAAGCGAAGATGCAGTACGGATGACGTTTTCGATTCTGGCTAATCAAGTGCATGTGTGAGGCTCTCGATCTTTTCCAAACCAACCCTGAGCACTGCCCACCAATCAGGGGTCTACCAGAGTATGTCCAGGGATAAGCCTCGTATCTGTGGCTTACGCAGGGTTCATGTAAGTCAGATGGCTCCAGAATCCTATCGGCGCAGCCGATGAAGGAGTTCTGCTGTGCTACGGTGTCTCATCGTTAATCATTTCCTACTACCCCGTACTGCCTGCCCGAAGCCACGTTTCCCTCGATGCATCCACCTCGATAACCAGAATCATCTGCGGAAGATTCGGGAAATAAACATGCAGTGTATTAGCTTGGTGGGCCGCCATGCCACTGACAGCACAGTGCCAGGTTCTGGCCTGAAGGATTCAGGTTCGTCAAGTACCAGCAGGGGGTAGGACAAATACGCCGTGACCAACGGTAAAACCTGAAACGGAGGTAAGCTAGCAGGATTGCAGTCCAACAAGAGTGATTCAATTGATTTTGATCGAATTAAATAATTGAGACCAGAGGAAATGCAGAATGGACCAGCGTCAACACCAATGGATGCTCCCGCAGGAAGCGCTAGGTGGGTAGTGGGAGCATTAGCTTCCTTTTGCTAAGGGGGAGAATTTGAAGATTTGGGAATTTGCATGCAGTTGGGAATCCTTTATTTTGTTGCAGTACTGTACATGTGGCCTCGAAAAGTACGCAAATTGGCAGGCTCCAGGCTCCACCGCACCTGGCAGGCTGGAGATTCGGCTAACCTTATTCGATCGGAAAGCCATCCTATAACAGAAACTGCTAACTTACTCAACTCCGTACTCAGTGCTGATGAGAGACATGACGACTCAGACTAGTCTAGTCAGGCCTGGGCAGGGACGATCCCCGGTCGGGGTGGCGTTTCTGCATCCGTGAGTACTGTACAGTCCATTGAATCCTAATATTATTACTTATCTTACATATTCAGTCTCTTGGTGAAAAAGAACCCGAGCCGGACACGGAGACTGATTGATTGGAGCAGAGACCCCCTAACGAGGGACAATCACCCGCAGCCCAGAGCGATATCAGATCGAAAGGATGTATAGCAGCTGTCGCGCCATTTGCGGTTCGCCTCGCCTATCCTCAGCGCACGCACAAGGCTAAGGCGCTAAGGCACTGAGGCACTGAGGCACTCACGCAGTCCCTCACTCTCGTACATTCATTCATTCATTCATTCATTCATTCATTCATTCATTCATTCATCCACTGACTTCAATCTGCCTTCTGACTTCCCCCCTGGGCCTAAGGCCAACCCCCCCCCTCCCTCCCCCACCATCCTCTGCCCCCTCTATGGTCCCTCAGGCAGCCAGAATTTATCTGCGATAATTAAAATCCTTAACAGGAATTACCTTACTAGGGTTTCGGGCGGTTTCCGTATCGTCAATGGTCCGAATTATGGTATCTTTTCTTATCCTTGCATGTGCAAGACATGCAAAAGAAGGGATTGCAATCCTTCCATCCATTCGCTTCTGCTTCAACAAGTTTCGCCGGATAAGACGAGAGAGAGAATTGACTAATCGGCATAGTCAATTATAGTCTGCCAAGAGAGATCTCAGACTGGCAATACTTTATTCACCTGTCCTCCCTCAGAGGGTCCTTCTGAATTGCGACAGATAACCTTGTCTACACAGTTCTTCAGGACATGACCACCGTTGGTTTTAAATCAGCTAATCTCCCCATTTTACATCGTTGACATATCACTGCAACACTTGTTGACCCATCGTCCCCACCATTACCTACGCTAGGCTAGATCCCCAGGCACCTCATTTCTCCTTGAAGCATGCATCTCACCGAAGAGAAAGAGCACAGACAACTGAACAGCAATCAATGTTTCCCGCCACCCTCCTCACAGCCTACAGCTGACGGGGACTTCCGGTGCGGAATCTGCAACAAGACATACAGTCGACGTAGGCTACCCTTCTCTTCTCCCCACATTTCCATCGATCAAGTCGTGATCCCTTGTCTTGTGCTCCACTGTGACAATCAGGCGGAATGGTATTCGAAGTATTTTCACTGATAGCACGGCAGGTGATTTGCGGGATAGGCACCGTCGTCGATGCATCAAGAACATTGGTCAGGAACGTCAGTCGAAGCGGAAGTCTTGTGATGCCTGTGCTCAGAAGAAGCTGCGTTGCTCTATGACTCGACCTTCTTGCAGCCGGTGCCTACAAAGTCGAAGGCCCTGCGTTTATCCGGCATCCTGCGTTCCTGTAACAGCATCCGAGTCTGTCATGCCCCAGGAAACCTCTGACCAGGCCACCACTTCACCCCTCGCCTCTCTCTATATTCCGCTGACTCTGGCTCCTGGAAATGGGCCGTGGGCGCTGTCAGCACCACCTCTGGATACCTCATCTAATCCTGATGACAATTCGAGGTCTCCTTGGAGTCCCGCAACTTCTACCAATGTGGATTTGTTGACTCACGGCCACGGTGACAGCTCCGTATTTCCGACGCAAACTCACTGGCCCTACGAATCACCTACTGGCTCTGATTATGTGTCTGCGCAGCCTGACGCCTATCAATTGAATGATCACCTCCCTGGCCTCATCGATGACTATTTTGGTCACCAATCACGGTTGCCATATCATTCGCAGCATGGAACTACCGCATCATCACCTGCGGCCATGATGCCGCCGACGCCAGCAACATTTTCGAGCGACACGTATTCGCTGAATAATGGGTTTACGATGGCATCGCTTTCTTCTGCCTATACGGAATATGCTTGGAGCGAGGGATTCTCGACTTATGATGAGGATGAGATCTTGCCTCTAACTGCATATCCCGAGACAGTGTCGGGCACCCTCTTTGGCCAGGGTTTTATACCCAAAGAGAGCAATTCCTCCGGTAGTAGTGCCGATGATGTGATACAGGACATGGTCAGCCTGCTGAGAGAGTATCCTGGGGTTGCACTGCAGCAGAAGCTGATCTCCCCGTTTTTACATCCCGAGTTGCATGCTGAAGCCATGCAAACGCTGAAAGAGCCTCCGGAAAATACGCTGGCTACTCTGTCAGCTTATGTCACCTGTGCGGAATCTTACGAGAGGGCTCACGGTGGCGCCGGCGATTTCGACCATTTCCGCCGTGGGATGGAGAGCTGTATTACTCCCCTCCACACCCTCTGTATCTACCAGATACTCGATTTGATTGACGATACCTGTCTACCCAATCTGGCTAGTGCAAGGCAGGGCTCTGACCCTTCCAATCACGGAGCAGGGGTGGTTGCAGCAATCCCAGTTCTTCAATCCATTAGCAAGGTGTGTACACTTGATAATCCTTGACATTGCCCAGAACCGACTAGCCAGAGTGTCGCGTGCTGACCTAACACGTCCTTGCCAGCTGGTCCAGCGCCTATGCATTGTTTACGGGGGTCCTCTCCAGACCTCTCACGAAGAAGAGACCGACTGGACGCGCTGGAGATTCAGCGAGTCGCTGCGCCGAAACATCTATTTCGTGCACATCATCCACACGCTGGCGACGAGGACACATCATCTTCATGGTCATTCTTCTTCAATTGGGGGAGTGGTCTACTCTTACCCCCTCTTCCAAGCTGAAACACTACTGCAACTGCCCCTACCGGCTCCGGAAGAGATGTGGCTGGCGCGCAGCGAGGAGGAGTGGATGATCGCACGCGCGCAATCCCTGCGGCCCTGGACGGGGAACCTCCTGAGCGGCGCTATGCCTCCCCGTCCGCGAACGCTGCAGCAGTGGTTGATCCTAGACGAGATGGGCAGTAGTGGCAGTATGTCATCGTTGCCGTCCATCACCCGGATGATCCTAGCCTGCATCAGGGTCAACAACGACTTGCCGGCGGCGGCATGAGCCGGAAGTATCCCTCTTTGTCTATTTTTTGTCTCTCATCTTTGGAAATCGGCTTTCTCTTTCCCTATATCTACTAGGCGCTATACTATATCCGGGTGCAATGACTTATTAATTTCATTTTATGTTGTTTTTTGTTTTTCGGGATCTTGTTCGGCGTCTGGCTTTGCGACGAAACGACATCCAGCGGGGCCCGCGGGGAGGAAGACCGGGAGTGGGGAACGGGAAAGTGGACTAGAGAGAATGCGTAGTTAGAAAGGGAGGGGAGGGGGGTCACCATGCACCATGAAATCAACTTTCATCCCCCCAGCCTATAGATTTCTTTTCTCGAGGCTAGCTAGCTAGAAACCAATAGATTATATAAGTTAACAGCACCAACTACATCTGAACTACGAGTAAGTGAACTAAATCTTATTGCATTTTCGCTCTTCTTTGACCTACCTACCATTCAAAGCTACACTGCACTACCGGCCGGATGAAGTACACTTCCTCCTACTAAAAAGGTATTTCATGTCTAAGAAAGTGATGTTTGTTATATTATCATACATTTCCGAGGAAAGCCGGTTGGCGAGTGGGAAAGTTGTTCCTTGTCTCAGTAAATGTAACGCTTACACATTCCTTCTCTTACTTTCCTCTAGTCCGAGTGTTCGTCATTCTTTCTGGGCATACAGATAGATATGGTCTGATAGACTGAAAAAAAACTGAAGTACGCGCCTGAACAATCAAGGCAGGAGGGAAACACACACACACACACACACTGTTGTTTATCGCGGTGGGTACAGGAGTTACGTGCAGAGCAGACTAACGATTACCGTGCAGTTGCCCCTCTCCTTGGCTTGAGACCCCACCCCCTCTTTTGCATTGAGCATAACTGAGAACAGGTGTGCCGATTGCATCCCAAAGAAGAGCCAGAGGCGGTGGTGAAGGTTCAGGAAAAGAGTGGTTTACGGTAGGTATAGTAGAGAGGGCTGTAATGCTCCAGAAGTCCGCTGGATACATCTTCGTCTCGAGGGGTGGGGATGTTGCCGGCTTACTGCAGGAGGAATATTGCATCGGAATAGTGTGGGGGGGGGGAGGGAGGCAAGGAGGAGGGAAAGGGTATAATACTGCGTGATAGAGATCAATAGAGCTCAGTATGTCAGTCTGTTGTCTCCACCGTCGGATACCTTACAGGGCCAAGGAGTTCTTCTCCTTTTCGCTCTCCGGAGCAGGTACGGTCGCCACTTGCTTGCGTTTTCTTTCTTGGGCTGCCCATATACTTCCCCACGCATGTAGAACCGGCGAGACCGGAAGGATGTTTTGGGGGCTTGCTTCCTGCGTAGTAGTAAGACACCGAATATGCTGCTGGTATTGCTGGTGTTGCAGGGTGACCTGTGCTGTTATCGTCGAGTATTACCTTTATCGGAGGAAAGTAATGTCGGCAGGATGTATACTCGGTTAATTCAGTGTCTCCGTTTGGGCTTTTGGCTTGAACTAAAGAATCCTTTGCCTTGACTCAGATTGTCGGCGATCCTTGCCCTGTTTCGATCTGATCAGAATGCGAAATTCAGCAGCAGAACAAAGTAGCAACCCTGGGCATTATGACCCTAGCTGAATCAGCCCGGAATTTCTCCGATACCGCATCAAGGTGAACGGCGAAACAGGACTGTACCTGACTCGGTGGTGGAGGAATATGCTGTATCTTTGTCCTAAACGCCACTGGGCTCCAAACCTCGACTAAGACGATGGCTCACAGTCCGCGCCAAATTCGGACCATTGAGGTGAGCCAGCTACTGAGTTATCATGCCAAAGGCTGAAAGGGACACACAGGTGATGAGCCATCAACGTCATAAACAACCATCAGCGACGCCGTCTTTTGTCTTTGAGACCCAGAAGGTACCCAGTAATAGCGCATTTGCTAGCCCCGAAAGAGTTTCAAAAGGTAGGTTAAGCTTATCAATAACATTAGAAAGAGGGGAGACCCTAGTCCGGTAGAAGGGAAATATGCAATTGCGGGAAATGGGCGCTTATCGTTCTTGACGCGAATGGTTGGAAGTAGATTGTTCTGCAGAGTCTGGCCGTGGGTTTCCTGCAGAGCTCAGAGAAGATAGAGTGATGACACTGACTGGATATCTTGTCCTCGATTGCGCTAGAAAGATAGGGAAGCATGCAATAAGGTAACATCATCAATCCAGTATGTATGCTTGGAAAAACAGAGTCGAGGTGCGTGGCTCCTCGACTGGCTCATTGGCTTTGGCTGGGCGTCTATCCATATCTCGGCGAGGCGGGGGAAGGAGCTGGGCAAGGGACTCGAAGAGGAAGGGATTATTGGTGGGCTTGCTGTGGTGTCTAGAAGTAGGATTTGACTGGTGCTCTTGGTCAATTGTTGGACAATGCGATTGATAATTCTATGTTGTCATCAACAGGGTGAACCTACCAGGTGTTTGTTACCCATGCTAACCCCGGGCTCTACTTTCGGCGGCTGGCTGAAGATCTTGTGGTGTTTTTTGGCCCTAAGCTTCGAATAACGCTCGCATCTGTTTGTCTGGGCGATAAATGTTGAGCTCTACCACAACGGTAGTGGTAGAGACGGCGTTCCTACCAGACAGAAAAAGTGTTGAGTAAGAACGCGTTGCCTGTCTCATAGCACAACGAATTAATTGTCCGTAACTATCCACGAATCGAACTTTAATAGAGCACGGAATAGTAGTGACTGCCGGTCGAGTCGACTGGTCGGTTCTCCACTGCGAAGAAAAAAAAAAGGGACGGACCGTGACCCGGTCCATCCGTCAAAACACCCAAACAGAGGACTCCGCGGGCCTGCGGCAGGCCGAGGTGTTGAGGGCTGCTGAATGAGACTCACCACTCACCACGTCCACCTCGGACCCTCGCTTGCATTGCAGCCTAAAGACTGCAGTCTAGTCTAGACTTAGGTCGGCATCTGCCAAGAACCGCTGCCAAGAGAAAGGAAGAAACCGGGGAGATCAGGGAGAACGATGGGAGAGGAGAGGTCCGGACCCGGTCCGGAGACACGATTAATGGAGTCTCAGTCTTTGCCGTGATTCTGATCGATACGTAAGTATCAAATAGCCCCTCTCTACACGGAGAAATGCACAGATGCGGCTAATAATGTCCACCAACATGCCCAGCTGTAGCTCTGGCTGGCCGCTGGAGCGTCCTAATGAGGATGATAAGTTGAATGTCTGGTTCGAGCCTATTGATAGGCTTGTGATTGCATATGGACTTGATTGCTAGGGGGTGACGAAGCGTGCCACTGTGTCTAGTTATCGGGCTCGTCCTGGTTATGGTGCGGCTGGTGCTACGGTTTCCCGACGGAGATGCTTGGAAGATGGATGCAGCCGCGCAGGTTCGGAGAGGGGAAGAAGGCGGCGAGGCTTTGGGAAAGAAACAGTCACATTTAGACAACAGAGAAAGTACCATTGGGTGTGGGTAATATCCATCATGCTGCGTACCTTTGGAAATAAGATAGCTTTGGTGTGCCAGAGGGAAGCACGGAGCACTTGACCGGAAGTCCACTCGGATAAAGAGAACGTTAGTTTCTTGGTAAGTGGAAACAAAGGCTTGGCTCGTCACTTGTTCGTTTGACAGTATCGAACCGTATCGCAATGCTGACGAGGCTGATGGTGAATCAACACTATTCCTTCAGCATAGTCCAATAGGATGATAAGAACGTTACTCTGAATTCCCTGCCGACCACCACATTTCAATAGATAGAGGGAAGGAAAGGGGGGCGGATAATAAAAAAGGAAAGTAAATGTCGCGTATGTTGCGAAATGGGGTCTTCTCTCAATCTAGGCAGTGAACTAGGCATAATCTTGATCTTGTCTGTAATGTCACTGGCTTAGCTGACATCGTCGCATGCTTAAGGCTGCTCTCAACATGCTTATCCTTTTCTTCCTAGGGCTCACTATCACGACTGAGGGTCGGTCTCAGAGCTCGTTTGCAGCCCTGGAGAAGGATTCGAGCACGTCAAGGTGATGAAGGAGGCGTGCTATTGTTTGTTTTGTATCGTATTCATTTTCATTGACCTTCGTGTCATGTTACCGAGATTGCACCAACACGATATCGGAGCTCTTAATGAGGTAGACAGTTTTCTATCACTGAAACGTAGCTGACGGTCGTACATTTCATGTTCGCGAAGGGATGCAACTGCAATCGTAATCGAGCCAGAAGTCCCCACTTGACCTGTGGAATGTGTCCAGCGTAGCACCTTTCGGAAGAACGACGTTAGCATTATACTAATTGTAGAGAGTTGAAGGCAGTCATAAGACACGGCCAGGGTGGACAAATCAACATAGGCAGATAGCCGATTGTATCCTATCTTGTCTGCTCTCGTTGCGTGTTCCAGAACCTCGGTCAAGGTTACTACCGTAGGTAGTTGTAACGTCACGCTCGCTCATGCTTGCAGGGTGTGACAGATAGATAATCGGAACGGGTTGGTATTGTGAATGACCCGGTGTTGGCGCTTGGACTTTGTCTGACTGGAAGTGAGGATGCTTGAGACCTAGGATTTCACCCAAGGCTTGTTTTTGCTTGGTAAAGCTTGGTTAGAAGTGTCAAGATAAGACATGGCTCTTGTGTCAGTGAATCACGCAAGTCCTGCAGCAAGGATATCTGAGTCAACGAATGGGTCTAGCATGGATGTTTTGGGGAGCTAATTTGTTGATGATTAGCAGAAGCGGTAAGGTGGTCATTAGGTAGGTAGTGGTGTTAATGATAAAGTACGGAGTACTCCGTACCTAGTAATAGGTAGGTAGTTGCAGTGGAGAGTCATGTGAGCGGGCGATGGGTTGGTTGTTTTCTTCAGGTTTGGTGGTGTTCTTCAAGGTTGCCCGTCTTCTGCTCTTCCTGCTTGTATGCCCAGCTAGGGGTCCATGGAAGTATTTGCTCATCATTATAGCTAGTCTAATTATACATGTCCAAGCCAAGCCTCCACCCAGAATCATGACTACAAAAAGAATATTAGTCTCGTTAAGCACGGCCAGTGGTATATCCCATAACATAGAAAAAGAAAACGAAAGTAAACCCAAATGACTCCAACCTAGTGTTCCCTATCTGCCACGACCTCAACTGTCTGTGATACGTCAACCGTCTTATGAATACCGCCTGTTTCCGCACTGGAGGCAACATCAAGCCCACCAGCAAAAGAAATAAGGTGACTTTGGTCCGAAGCAGATTCGAGTCCATCGGCTCGACGTGACGTGCCCATAGAAAACCGTTTACTGCCTCCGTTCTTCATCTTACTCAGTTGCAAGGATGAGGTGGGCTCGTAACGGTCGGAACTGTAATAGCCCTTCTTGCGGAGCTTGTTGACGAGAATGTTGATAGTGGGGAGGCAAGCGCATATCAGGGCGACCCCACCCTCCGCATTGCTGTTTACCAGTCAGTCAGGCTGAATGCTTCAGACCATTGAAAGCCCATATGAGCGGGAATTGAAGCCTTACCCAGACAGAATGACACAAATAAATACAATAGTCATATCTCTTGAGCTGCCTTCTCTGACCACCAGAACCAAACGGTACAGACTGAACGCTGTGGCCAGTCCACCAGCTGAAAGCATACCAATGACTCGCATTTTCTTGCTGCGGGACATTTGCAAGGACCACGTCAAGGGAAGAGGCAGGATAAGGATGATCAGGTCGGAGACAACACTGATGACTGAGTCGGCGATGAGTGCGGCTTGTTGGTCCATACATTTGGACTTGGGGCTACCCGTCCAGTATCCTGGGATAGGGTCGCACATCCGGATTTTCACAATCTCGGCGATTATATAGTAGACACACAGACAGCCCAGAAAGAAGTAGATCATGAGAATTTTGGTGCGATACGGAGCGAAGATGCGAGTTAAGATGGAAAGGAGAGCGACTTTGACCAGCAGGGCCATGGGGCAGTAAAGGACGGTGGCGACATAGCAGAACTGAGAGATGGAGGTCAGAAATCGGAAGTTATTGAGGCTCAGTTCAATATACCTTGCGGAAAAGGACTTGGTGTGCAGTCGAAACATCATCAATGTGGTACCCTCCCCCGTATTTTCCCACTGAATGCTGCGTCAGTCGATTGCAGTGCGATGGGCTCTGAAGGGCTCACCTATAATCGAGACGGAACAGTACCCCATGAACAAAATCTAATAAGGCGTTAATCCTCATCCAAACACTCCAGCTTTTCAGGTCAGCCGTACCCATGCCGCGAGACAAGACCCTGGGAAATGTTAACAATCTGAAGAAAGCGATTTGTAACTCTTTTAACGTACAGTCTTCCACTCCCACCCATTGCTTGTAGTATGTACGAATCGAGAACCGCAGAATTACAAAGACACTGACGATAGGGATACACAAGCACTGCGTGACGAAGTTGATGGTGTTCAAGACATCTTTTGGATCGTTCACAGTCATGACGCCTGGGGTAAGAGGAATAATAGCGAATGAATCCCCAGAGGTCGAGACAGCATTGACAAAAAGGATTCAGAACCCCATCGCACGTTCGGTGGGGGAGCCAGTCTCATTTGTATTATAGATAAAAAGGCGAGTCCCAGGCTCCCAGCTCCATCGTCCGAGTGTCATTGCGCCTAGTCTTTCTCCCAGGGACAAGCACTGATGAAGCCCACCGTGGCGACTCTGATAGGCGCCAGGCGAGTTTCTAGAGAAGCTCAAGTTTGGGTCGGAAGATGGGAAAAGGAAGCCGAGTCGAATGGCCTCCAGTCACAGTGTGAACAGCATTCGAACCGTCGACTTTATCGACCCACTCAGTCGCGATTGAGAAAACGTAAAGGAAAACCTTAAGCTGACAGGGCAGAATGCCAGGGGTAGGATTCGAGAAAGGGAGACTGAGAGGCTGGAGAGTTGAAGCCAGCTGGTTGGTCACTGGGTCAAGGGACTCGAGACTTGAGAGATTGTGTAGGTAGAGCCTCCACAGCAGATCGATTGTGATAGGTGCAGAAAATGAATATCCATCTTGATTTGCTGGTTTGGGAAAAAGATGAACAAGAAATCTGAAGAGGAGAACGAGCGGATCGGATGCAGTGCCTGTACGTAGTCTGAACGAAGGAGTACGTAGAAGGAAAAGGACGGGTCAGATCGCCGTGAACACGAGGTCGTAATGACGATTGTTGTTGTGGGTGCTGTCAAATACCTGATCCAGAAGGCAACACACTTTTAGGTAGTGTCTACGGTACCCATTCAATCCAGCTACATCTTCGACTCTCTCTACTATACAACTCATCTCCTATTTCCAGTGTCCTCAAATTAGCAGAGACAGAATTTTCGCTCGCATCTGACATCGACATCCGAACTTCCGATTTTTCCAGCCGCAGGCTAATCTAATTGGTTTAGATTAATTTTCCTGTTCATCCTCCGGAGATCATTCATCCTTCAGCCCCGTGAGAGCCCGCGATGTTACAGTTTAGGGGAAATGCAAGCGGCGCGACGACGACGGTCTATTGGCAACGCCACCACTACTGAGGAATCGGTGCGAATAGCTTTGCACACTACCGCATCGGCGCATTTGACGCGACGTCCATGGCGCAAATAAACAATCTCTAGAGTTTCGCCACTCAAACAACATATGCAAGCGTCAATCATGGGGTGAACGTCCAGCCGCGCTAGGATGGTTCATTATTTGGTTGAGTTGGGTCCTCTGGAACAGTCGTTGGTCGGACTTGACC
The DNA here is from genome assembly GCF_003184765.1 of Aspergillus aculeatinus CBS 121060. Classification (NCBI taxonomy): domain Eukaryota; kingdom Fungi; phylum Ascomycota; class Eurotiomycetes; order Eurotiales; family Aspergillaceae; genus Aspergillus; species Aspergillus aculeatinus. Next base: position 112,025 of record NW_020291533.1, on the reverse strand, counting down.
AGTGAGGTCCTTTCATACACTGTGGAATAGAAGGTGTTTCAGTCTTTCGGGGGTGCCACAAGGGAAGATTTGCTGCGTTCCGAGTACGCAGCAGGCAGAAAGTGTCAATGGGTCAGTTCATCAATCTGGTGGACTTGGCTGAGACGCCGACGCGTGCTCGAAAAAGCCCTAAAGCGACTAAATGCGTGCCAAGCCGATCGGGCCTGGTTTTTGACTTTCGCTTCTGGCCGAGAAGTGGAGATTTCACCTCGGCTCAGTCGGGAATGGCTGGAGTGAGGCGGTCGGTGGTTGGCGTTTCCGCTGCCAGGGTCAAAGGGGTGGATGGGTGATTGTGTGTTTACGTACCAGGCATATGGGTGACGGTAGGTGCTGGTAACGTTACCGCGGGCAAGGCAGGGATGTCGACAGTCGTCGACTGCACGGTTGACGCACATGGATCTATATGTCAGATCATTATTGACATTGTTCCCTCCTCCACTTTCCCAAGCTCTCATATCCACACAAACATCAACATCACAATCTTCATGGAGCACAACAAGAAGACGCCATCAACAAAACAGATCGTCGTTAATCACCCACCGTCCCCTCCTCGGCCAGCCGGAAACACGGGTCAGTGGCCTAGCAGACAATTCGCTCCACTTCCCAAGGTTCAACCCGTGTCTCTCTCTCTCCATAATTTCTCGTGTCGTCTCTTCGTCGCTGGTTGGATATTCCCACACGACCCAAAGGTCCCAAACCTGTCAGGCTCCATCTGTCATGCCTGTTATGGAAATGGCATCTGTTGGTCCCCGTTTAATACCCCTCCATCGGGCCATGGCCGGACCAGCAACCAAAGAGGAGAGGGAAGCGGGCCTCGAGAGGAAGAGAAGTCCATGACCCAGCCGGTGGGATGAAAAGCCCACTGCGGTGGCCATTGCTGTCCACGGTTTCCCCAATCCTGCTCCCCTTTCTGAGAAACTGTGCCTTCGCAAGAACCACTGTTCATCTCTGCCTGCAGCCACTGCAGCCACTGCATCCATCGCACAGAACCTTAACCCACCGTGCACACAAATATAGCAGTCATGACTGGCGATCAGCTTCTTCGAGAACAGTCCAAGCTCTTCCAGCCCCTGGCCATCGCTAATGGCAAGATCCAACTCAGCCACCGAGTGGTGCATGCCCCTTTGACGCGCAACCGGGGCGAGCCTCTGAACCCGATCAGCACGCCTGAGAATCCCAATCGGATCTGGTATCCCGGACAATTGATAGTCGAGTACTATCGCCAACGCGCAACGCCAGGGGGGTTGATCATCTCCGAGGGCATCCCCCCATCGCTCGAGGTAATCAGATCCGACCCGAGCTTTTGCCTCTTTCGCCATGCGCATCGATGGCTAACCTCTCCGCCAGAGTAATGGCATGCCAGGTGTTCCCGGTCTCTTCACCGAGGAACAAGCCGCAGGATGGAAAGCTGTCGTTGAAGCTGTCCACGCCAAAGGCGGATACATTTACTGCCAGCTCTGGCACGCCGGCCGTGCCACAATCCCTCAGATGACTGGATCGCCCGCCGTCTGTCCCTCCGCCAGTGTCTGGGACTCGCCCACAGAATGTTATTCGCACCCCCCTGTGGGCTCGACCGAGCCAGTGCGCTACGCAGACCACCCACCCATCGAACTGAGCGTTCCCCACATCAAACAGACCATCCGGGACTATTGCGAGGCCGCTAAGACTGCAATGGAGATCGGATTCGACGGCGTCGAGGTCCACGGTGGCAATGGATATCTTCCTGAGCAGTTTCTGAGCTCGAACATCAACAAGCGTACCGATGCGTACGGTGGCAGTCCCGAGAAGCGTTGTCAGTTCGTCCTCGAGCTGATGAATGAGCTCGCACAGACGGTCGGCGAAGAGAACCTTGCCATCCGTCTCTCGCCTTTCGGCCTCTTCAACCAGGCGCGCGGCGAGCAGCGCATGGAGACCTGGATATTCCTATGCGAATCGCTAAAACAAGCGCTGCCCAACCTATCATATGTCAGCTTCATTGAGCCGGTCAGCATCCCCTCTCTCTCTTTGCCTTTCCCTGAAGGCAGCAGACCCCTCTCGCGAAGAGCTCCCCAGCTAACTCTTACGTTATGAATACAGCGATACGAACAAATCTTCTCCGTGGCCGAGAAAGATACCTTCCTCCAAAGCTGGGGTCTCTCCGACGTCGACCTCTCCTCCTTCCGGAAAATCTTCGGCTCCACACCGTTCTTCTCCGCTGGCGGATGGGATCAGACCAATTCTTGGAATGTGCTTGAGTCCGGTCGCTACGACGCCCTGCTGTATGGCCGCTACTTCACGAGCAACCCAGACCTGGTAGAGAGGCTGTACAAGGGGATCCCCTTCACACCGTACGACCGCAGTCGATTCTATGGGCCGTTCGAGGACAACAGTGTCTGCTATGTGGACTATAAGCCCGCCCATGAGCAGGACGAGGCTGAGATCCGTGGGAGGTTGTGAGAGAGACTTATTCTCGACCGATCAGTCGTCTCCTCCGACCTCTCGCAAAGTGTATTGGTTTGTGCTTTGTAGCGTTTCATTAACGAAGAATGATCATGATTTGAATATAAGTTTTTTTTCGCCTTGATGTCGCCTTCGACGAGTCAACCTATGATAGATTCCTGACCACTTGAGGTCTGGGCTTCGAGTTAACTTACTAGGTACTGAAGGAGCGAAGTGTATGAGGAGAAGAACGCCAGGCCTTGGTGCGTTGGCAAGAACGTGACGTGTGGTCTGAGACACGTGCTCGACGCGTCCACCCCAGTACCTTTCTACACCACCATACCATACTCTAGTTATCGAAAATCTCACCAAGAAAAACAAACAATTGTAGGTTGGTACTATGTAAGTATGCCCTCAAAACACGTGGCACATAATCCAATTCCCGACAAACACCTCTCAAAAAAAAAGCCCCCTTATCAATCAATCTTTTCCCCCGCCTCAGCTAGAAACACCACGATCATGCAATCCCAGGGCCCGCCTCCTGCACCGCATCCGCAATCCTTCCCACCCTCCGAAACACCACTAGATTAAAATCCCACAAAATCGATCTCCGAGTTTCCCCCGTCTTTCGAGAGTATTTCTCTCGATCGGAGCCGATATCCAGGGTCCGGTAGAAGGTAACAAAGCCCCTGACTCAGGTACATTCCGGAGTGTATCGGGTTTCGGATCTTTGAGAGGGGCGGAGAGTCAGATGAATTAATATATTTGGGACGGGGGGCCTGAGTCATGTTTTCCATACTGGAAAGGGGGTCTCTGGTTTGAGTAGATTCAGTCAGGGTCACGATTTTGAGCAGTATAGTCTAGTAATTGCAGTTTGAATTGTGGTATACATGAACCTTTCTTTGGTGGTTCGGGGTTTCCGGGGCAGGGGATCGATTGTTAGTGCTTGTTCTTGGAGTTGCGTCGGTCGCGGTGGAGCGGGGGCTGGATATGGGGGTTTGTTGGATTCTCTGATAACAACTAGACTAACTGACCGGTCTACTTCCTTGACTACAGGCGAGGATCGAGGCTATGAGTGTACAGTTGCTCTGCCAGACGGGGATATAGTCCTTGAGGGGGCATCAGCGACCGGAGCATCGGTTGGTAGGCAGGTCGGGACAAGAAATGAGACTGGGCTGAATCAAAAAGACTTGCGGCTAGGGACATCCACTATAACCAGAAATCCTCCATCGACCTTCGAATGAATCTCGCAAAGTGAAGAAACTCATGTCTCATATACAGCATCAGCACGAACAACAATAAGAACAACCAGAACTCAAAAAAAAAATACCTCCCTCGGATCCAAGCCAGTGTCATACAACCCAACATGCAACCAACCACGATGTCTTCCACTCATAATTCAAGAAACGGATATCAAAACCACCACGAACGAGCAAACTATATTCCTCAAGGAATCAGCAACTTCCCTTCTCTTTTTCCGTTACACTATACTCAGACTTATCCACTCACCTTCTGACAGTTTCTCAGTCAAACCCCCTCCGTCCCCGCATGAGCCTGCACCGGATAGAACACCGGCTCGGGCCTCTTCATCGTCGAGTCGTCGGCGGTCGTTTGATGGTAGTACGGCGACTGCCCGTACTGCGCCGCCACCGCCTGCTGCGTCTGATACTGCACGTATTGCTGCTGTTGCTGAAACTGCTGGGCGCGGATCGCATCCTCCTTCTTCTCGCGCTTGCGGTCCCGTCGATACTTGATGAGGAAGTAAATGACGCATCCGACGAAGATGCAGAAGAGGATGGGAATGATGATGACCTTGCCGATGATCTTGGCGACGCCCATGATGTGGACTGGTCCCAGGTGCTGTCCCGGGCTGGTTGGGTACAGATGGCTTTAAAGGTTGTTTATATGGATCTGATGATCAAAATGGCTGACGTGCGCAGAGGCTCGGAGTTGTGCTTGTGCTCAGAGTTAGAGATGCATCCGCTCGGTCGGGGACACTGGTTATATCCCCTTTCCCTTGAGTCAACTCCAACTTCCATCGCTAGGCAATCATATTCTGGAGGCCTGGCAGGGATGGCTCTGGAGTCCGCCAACGAGATCGCATGCTAGTCTTGCTGCTGGGCGCTATACTCCAGGGTGTGATTCGACAGGTTCGATGTGGGTGAGGAGTGAGGGGAGCCAGACATCGACTATGCGGGCGATGGCTGATACATCACAGACGAGGCCCGTCACCTGCATATGAGACGCGTTGTGATCCCAGTGAGAAAGCTTAGCTTGGGGTGAATTGGGAAGATCCTGAGTGCAAGAGGTGAGCGGTTTTCATGTCGGACCAATCATGGGGGTCAGCTTGCCGCCGCGGGAGGGACAGCCCATGCAGAACCAAACCCATAGGGCTGTAGGGCCACGAATGATAGTTGAGAGAGACTGTGATAACCGTGACAAGCAATATTGGTGTCTGCCTGGATCATGGTCGGGCGGTTATGGAAAGAACTTGGAAGAGAGCTTGTGGCCAGTGTGGAGGCCGGATATTGGCTCGTGGAGATTTCCTTGTACTGGAGACAGAGGTCGTTCCTGCTATGCAATTAGATCACTCAAGCGAGGATCTATATTTGTACAACAGGCGATCCGTTCATGATAACAGGCAAAGACCGAAGACTGAAATTGAGAATCAGAATAGTTTCGTTGGTGCGCGACGGTCCCCCCTAGACACAATGGCGTGCATAACACCGTTGAGTATTCTGGAACGACACCAAAGAGACTGATGGGATAGTTCGGTCCCCAAAGCACTCTTTAACAAAGGTAGAGCAATGAGGACCCAATAGTCGCAAATTTCCATCGCTTGCCCCAGGAAGTGATCGGCAGCGACCAGGGCGGTCGTGGAGTCCGCGGGCTCCGCGGAGAACACGGAGGGCACGGAGAGAACGGAAAGCACGGAAAGCAAGCTCACAGTCAAGGACTATGGAAATGGTAGTAAATGGTTGAGTATAAATCTCAGGGGCTATTCTTGCCTTAAGCCCTGGTCGAATTATCACAAGCATCAAAATGTCCGCGATCAGCACTGCTGTCAGGTTCGTGCCATTCATTCATCCAAGCCGAATGAACGGTATACTGACTGACACTCACGGGTTACAGCCAACAGCCCGAAATTCATCGAGCTCGTCAAAGAACAGAACAATTCAAGTCGACCAGCATTTCCAATGAGGATGAACCGATCACTTTCGAATTCGGAGGTGCTCCAGGAGTTGCGCTTCTCATGATTGGCTTTCCACTCCTCATGTACTATATGTACATCGGGGCGACGTTCTATGACGGCCAACTTCCCTTGCCGAACCCCGAAGAATCACTTGCTGAATTTGGATCACATCTCTTCGACCTCGCCTACACACATGCCTTCCCTCATCGCAAAGCTTGGGCCATATACTGGACGTTTCTCGTTTTGGAAGGACTCGGATACCTCTATCTGCCCGGTGTGTATGGCAAGGGAAAGTGCCTGCCACACCTAAATGGCAAGCAACTCGATTATTATTGTTCAGCAGCCGCCTCCTGGTACGTCACCATCGTGGCTGCGCTGGCCTTGCATTTCACCGGGCTTTTCCCATTGACCACCCTCATCACCGAGTTTGGTCCCCTAATGTCCGTCGCCATTTGCTCGGGGTTTCTGGTTTCTATCGTCGCGTATGCCTCCGCCTTAATGAGGGGATGCCAGCATCGGATGACAGGATCGCATGTCTATGACTTCTTTATGGGAGCGGAGCTTAATCCCCGTTTGTTCCGATGGATTGACATGAAGATGTTCTTCGAGGTTCGCATTCCGTGGTACATACTGTTTTTGTTGACCTTGGGCACGGCATTGAAACAATGGGAAGAGCTCGGGTTCGTCTCGGGCGAGGTCGCTTTCCTGCTCATGGCACATTTCTTGTACGCGAATGCTTGTGCGAAAGGCGAAGAGCTGATCATCACTAGCTGGTAGGTGTTTCCAGAAGCTTCAGTACGGGCTGGGCTGATCGAGGCTAGGGACATGTATTATGAGAAATGGGGCTTCATGCTCATTTTCTGGAACCTCGCTGGTGTTCCTATGAGCTACTGCCATTGCACCCTGTATTTGGCGAACCACGACCCATCGATATATCGGTGGAATCCATCGATTGTGACTGCTTGGGCTGCTCTATATCTGTTCATGTACTGGGTATGGGACACATGCAACAGTCAAAAGAACATCTTTCGTGCTCAAGAGAGAGGTGTCTCTGTGACGCGCAGAACATTCCCACAGCTTCCATGGAGGGCTGTGAAGAACCCGGAGTCGATTCCAACCAAGACTGGAGACTCTATCTTGTGCAGCGGTTGGTGTAAGTCAATTCAACTACCGATAAGTTCGGAATGATGGCTGATTTATGGCAGATGGAATGGCCCGAAAGGTGCATTATACCTGTGACTGGTTTTTTGCCTTTTCATGGGGACTGATCACCGGTTTCAACTCACCATTCCCCTGGTTTTACTCCGTATTTTTCACCGTCATGATTATCCACCGTGCTCGTCGCGATATCGAACGCTGCCGGGAGAGATATGGAGAAGCATGGCGCGAGTACGAACGACGGGTTCCGTATTTGTTCATCCCAGTAAGTTGTTCCCACCCACTAAATGTTGACCTCCGACTGACAGCACAATAGTATGTCTTCTGAAGGGTGATTCCAGGATGAGGGAGAAAGGCGTCGAAGACGCGACCGTGGCGTGTGGACGCATATGTATAATAAGTCACATCTGAATAATTTAACTCATGTAATCTGAATTCAAGATATCCATCACCGATCGATTGGCGCCAATGAAGTCGTTCAAGAACATGGAAATGTCGGTCTGGCTCATAAGAGAATCAAAGGTGTTTTCTGGCCAGGAGACATCTGGGAAAGCAATGTTGGCCGCCCCGTGCGCGGCAGGCATGACAAGTGACCCATCCTGGTGACGCTCAATGCCGGACAATGTTTGTCGCGATTTGACTAGAACCTGAGCAGCCTTGACAAATGCTTCGCACACTGTATATAGATGCATTGAACCCCGCGATAGACCCTTGATGAGCTCCAAAGAGCTCACAGTGTCCTGCAGCAGGGCTAGATCCACCGCACTTGCGGTGGTGATTGCGTGGGTGAACACAATGACAAAAGGTGTAAAGGAAGGATAGAGCAATATCCTATACCTGGTAAGTCGAAATTGGCTTCTTAGGTATTAGAGAACGTACCAATTCACGTATTCAGTCTGTTTGTGGGTTTGCCGGCCACGAAAGTATGTAAAGCATTTGAGGTGACTGTGAAGCGCTAACGTAGCGATCTCGTAGCATCGCGATGAGATTGCCATGGCATCTCCTGGTCGAGTCTGGGCCCGATAGATGACAGTCAACACGGAGTAAGCGATGAAATCAGCACAAGCCGCAATGCCGTGCAGGGAGTCAGCATAAAGACCCAAGCTTACGTCGATCTGTGGGCACTGTTAGATATCAATCTTAACAAGACGGAGGCAAGTTTTTACCGTCAGCAATTTATCTCGAACCGCCTCTAAGTCTGAGGAAAGCTTTTCTATCGCTACAGCTCTCTGCTCATCGCCGGCCCGACAAGCAGACGTTGAGTATAGTTGATCATAGACCTTCCCTTGAATACTAGCAAACTCCATGCGAACAATACTCATCAAATCCCATGGACGTTGCTTTGGGTCTTCTGATGGCATGAAGAGATCGGCATCAATATCATGGTCTTGAAAGTGGGACGTCAGGCCGATGTTCAGAGAGATGTTCTTGTCAATCGTATATAGTGCCCAGAAGGCATGACGTTTAGCCTCTGCAATGGGTAGTGGGTCGTTTTTCAATGCTGTACGCCGATGTAGTCCCATGGTTTGGCACATATTGAAAGCTAACGATAAATATGTCCAGCACCGCTGAATGTCAAATTCCTCTTGTGATTTTGTTATCTGTACCAGTCAGACCAAGTCAAGCATGAAAATTGAGCTACTCACTCCAATCAGCAGTGCTTGTATCTTCTCCAAGGTTGGCTCAACCATGATGGCGGGTTCTCGGAGACCTGAGTCAAGCTGTTTTTCACATGTTTCCAGTGCTGATGATAAGTCATAACGCGCGAGGTCAGGGTCCTGTGCATGAAAATAGTCGCGTATTATGTAAAAGAAGAGCCCGTAAAACAGTGTATATGTTCCAGCAGGAACCGGATCGAGTGGAAAGTATATGGAGTGACAAAGAGTCTCTATACGAGATGCATCGATCCAAGACTGACTAACCAACGTGAACGGAGGTTGCGCTAACCTGCGTCAATTGCCAATCACGGGGAAGGAAGGAGGTACGAACAAACCTTTGACTTTCTTTACCACAGCGATGACCAACTCTACAGGAAGTAGTTGGTCTTTTGGCTGAGTGTTGGGCTGCGTCTGCCCATGCGTTACTGATGCGCGATGCCTATCGAGGCTGGTTTTGAGAGACGAAAGTGCTGCTGACACGTAATCGCCTAATTGTCCATTCTGAGAAGTGTCGACAGCAGAATAGGCAGCATCTCTAGCTACGAGGGTTTCATGATGGAAAGATGAGTGACCTTCGAATGGAGGTATCGTCGGTCCCGACGGAGTCGGCTCCCGGGCCGGCTTGACCGGGCTCGATGAGCTGGAAGACCGTGTTATGTTCTCGAGCGTCTTTTGAATCGTGGCAAGCTGTTCCTGCAAGGTAGAGAATCGGTGTTCACTATGAGACAAGTCAGCTTAGGCTGTCCATATTGAGCTCATAGCTTCATACTAGTCATTTGGTATATTGGTGCGAGGCGAGTCCGAAGCAGTCGATTGTCCCCCAACTGGTCTGCACGGTATCCCCAGCGTGCCACAGCTGGAACAGGGACTAGTCTTGTCGCATTTGATCTATTGTGCTGCTGTCAGGGATGGGCCATAAGTCTCATCTGTTTCAAGAGGAATATACCTTGCGAAGACGACAATTGTCGCACTATGAACGGTCAATTGCTATTTCACTTGTATTGAGCAGCGGGACGAGGATGCATACCGCGCGGGCCCGAAAGCTGCGGGCAGTTGTGGGAGTGCTAGCAGCCATACTCACAACAAATGGCTGGTGTTCCTTCAAGTGCTCATACAGCCCAGTACAGTCTTCGGGCAAGCATGAGATTATATGTCTGGTTGCAGAGAACAATTCCTGATTGACTTGCTAGTGTTGATGATATTAGATCTTTGGTGGTGGAAGGAAAGATCACGCTATACCTGATATGAAGATCCAAGTCACGTGTATATTGTGAACCATTCCGGACTAGCGCGACTCTGAGCGCTGTATTGTAAATTGCCTAAAATGGGCGATCGCCTGTTCTTCCACCATGTTGCATCACAACTCCCGGAGATTCTCCGTGGCAGACACGCTGCATGTCGGCTAACCGGTGATGCACAACATGTTTCTCGGCAAAATTGGCTAAGTTTCCCTTCAAACATCGTTCATGGTCGTCCTGATTGTATGTCAATTCTCATTATACTTACTGAAACTTTGCTGACTATGAACGTAGCTGGTAGCTCACTAAGGCAGCGCTATCTTCAGCCATGAGCTCAGTAAGCCCACAATTAAGCAACATAGCTGACATCTACTCGGCTTCATCGGGTAACTTAGTCGGCGATAACAGCCTGAATGCAGCATTTAGCATGAGGTCACTTCCCCATGCTTGTGGTCCGATAATGCGGGGAGAGCAGACGAGTACTAGTTGATCATCATATATGAATGGCAAAGATGCTTGGCTGTGCCTTCAAGCTGTCTTCAACGCATTGCTTCCAAATTGGATGATACAATGATCCAGTTTGGCTTCGCGTTTTCATTATTGGGCCTTTTACTGCCCCTGGCTGCGGCAGAGGATGGGTTCGCTGGCTGGTTGCGGTTTGCTCCGGTACCCTGTGATTCTTCTTGCCTGCAGGGTCTACCTTCACACATTACTCTATTCAATGGCACCGAAGGAAGCCCAATTGAAACAGCGGGCGCTGAGTTGAACTCCGGATTCCAGTCGATCTTCTCGAAAGACCTGGCAACCACGCAATCACGCTGTGACACATCATCCTCAGTCTTGGTTGCGACACTTGAGGAATTCCGGCATAAATGCAACGCCACTATTGGCATTCCAGAACTCGATCAGGATGGGTTTTGGTTGCGATCGGCTGGCAAATCTGTCCAAATCTTGGGGCAGAGCGAGCGAGGGGCATTATATGGAGCATACGAGTACCTTTCCCTGCTAGCCCAGGGAAACTTCTCCCATGTCGCCTATACAAGCAACCCTCATGCGCCAATACGTTGGGTCAATCAGTGGGACAACATGGATGGCTCGATTGAGAGAGGCTTCGGCGGATCGTCGATTTTCTTCAAGAACGGTCGGGTCGTTGATGACCTGGCACCAGTCAAGCAATATGCTCGCCTCCTTGCGTCGACGCGGATCAATGGTTTGATCGTCAATAACGTTAATGCGAACGCAACTCTACTGTCGTCTGAAAACATGAATGGACTTGCTCGGATTGCAGATGTATGTCGACCTTACGGTGTCCAGATCGGCGTATCGCTCAACTTCGCATCTCCCGAAACGCTCGGCGGCTTAGACACCTTCGATCCACTCAACGCAGACGTTGTTGCCTGGTGGAATAATATCACAAACAGCTTATATGATCATGTTCCCGACCTGGCAGGGTATCTAGTCAAGGCTGACTCCGAAGGTCAGCCGGGCCCCAACACATACAATCGGACGTTGTCGCAAGGTGCAAATCTTTTCGCACGAGCTCTTCAGCCGCACGGGGGAATTCTTATGTACCGAGCCTTCGTCTACGACAGTAACTTGAATGAGTCAGATTGGAAGGCAGACCGAGCCAAGGCAGCAGTCCAGTACTTTAAAGACCTGGATGGCGAGTTTGAGGAGAATGTGGTTGTGCAAATCAAATACGGGCCCATCGATTTCCAAGTGCGCGAGCCCGTATCGCCTCTTTTCGCCAACCTGTTCCAGACCAATACTGCCATTGAGCTTCAGGTCAGCCAGGAGTATCTGGGTCAGCAGAATCACCTCGTCTACCTTCCACCCCTGTGGAAGACTATTCTCGACTTTGACCTTCGAGTTGATCACAAACCCTCCCGCGTCCGGGACATTATATCCGGAGAACGATTCAATCGCACCCTTAGCGGCTGGGCGGCTGTCGTGAATGTTGGTACCAATACAACATGGCTAGGTAGCCACATTGCCATGTCAAATCTATACGCATATGGTCGACTTGCATGGAGTCCGAAAGATGATTCGGATGGTATCTTGCAAGACTGGATCCGGCTTACCTTCGGATCACACCCTCAAATTATCAATACCATTACCAACATCTCAATGGCCTCTTGGCCCGCCTACGAGAACTACAGTGGGAACCTAGGCATCCAAACCCTGACAGACATTCTTTACACCCACTACGGCCCAAACCCGGCCTCTCAAGACAACAACGGATGGGGTCAGTGGACTCGAGCAGACCACGAGTCCGTAGGGATGGATCGAACCGTCGGGAACGGAACCGGCTACACAGGTCAATACCCTACAGAGATTGCTCAACGATATGAGTACCTCAATTCCACTCCCGATGATCTGGTTCTATGGTTCCACCATGTCCCCTGGACGCATCGGCTTCACTCCGGCAAGACTGTCATCCAGCATTTTTACGATGCCCACTATGCCGGTGCCGAAACTGCGCAGACCTTCGTCACACAGTGGGAATCCCTACACCACCTGATTGACAAGGAAAGATACGACGCCGTACTTGACCGACTCATATACCAAGCCGGGCACTCCATCGTCTGGCGGGATGCCATCAACAACTTCTATTATAACCTTACGGACATCCCTGACCAGAAGAGACGGGTGGGCCATCATCCTTGGCGTATCGAGGCGGAGAGCATGATGCTGGACGGATACAAACCGTACACGGTCAGTCCGTTCGAGACGGCCTCGAATGTAACGGCCATTGTGACCACATCGAACTCAACAGCCGGGACAGCACAAACTACGCTCAACTTTCCATCAGGCACGTACGACATAGGCGTCAACTATTATGATCTATACGGTGGCGAGTCGCACTGGACACTGAGCCTGAATGACCAAGTCGTGGGCGAATGGGTAGGTAACTTCCGCAACCACTCGTTGGGTAATTCTGTCTCCATCTACTTGGATGGTCACTCGGCGACACGGATCACGTTTCAAGGAGTCAAGGTCCAGAAGGGGGATGAGTTGAAGATTGTCGGACGGCCGGATGGCGTTGAGCCTGCGCCAGTGGATTACGTAGTAGTACTTCCAGCCGGAGTGGTGGATTAGGTGGGAGTGTACATATATCGATGTCTCTCACCCTGATAGCGCAGAGAATCGATTGTACAGATGCCCGTCTCGGTCGCATGCCATTTCCAACCCCTCGACTACGGCCCGAACCCCTCCAAACTGCTACCTTCCTCGCGATAGTAGATTTGAAAACGTGTTGGAAAAAATGATATCATTCGCTTCATAAACCAAGATAACCCCTAATCTAAGCTACTTATTTAGCATCAGCGATCTTCTTCCAGCTCTCGCGGGCCTTCAGCTCCTCCCACCACTTCTGGGTGTGCGGGTACTTGGGCAGGAGCTCGGCGAAGCCGAACGGCTCGACGAAGGCGCCGTACGGAAGGTGGTACAGATCCGCCAGGGTCACGCTGTCACCGGCCAGGTACTTCTGCTTGGACAGGATGCGCTCGTAGCCCTGCAGGGCGGCGTCCAGCTGGGCGACCAGCGCCTGCACGCGGCCCTCGTCCGTCTGGCCCAGACCCTTGTACGCCTTGAAGACCTTCTCGAATGCGATGCCGGACACGGCGGGGTCGAAGTAGGATTGTTCGACGGAGAGAGCCTGCGTTTACAGATGTGTGGGTCAGGATCCAGCTGTTGTGTTGTGGGAGGGGCAGGGTATGGGTGAGCCACGTACCTGCTGGTACAGAGCGAAGGCCTTCAGGTCCGACTCGGGGGGGGAGACTTCGTTGCCCTGGCCGCGGTACTTGGAGGCGATGTACTGGCCGATGGCTCTACTTTCTGTAGCGGGAGAGAAGGGGGGGAGGTTAGAGCTGGCAATGCGGGGAGCGAGGGTGATGAGGGTGGGGGGGGAGCAAACGTACCGAAGATCTTGACTCCGGTCTCGGTGTCCTCGAGCGCGGGGACCTTGCCGAAGGGCTGGAGGTTCGCGAGGTAGGCCTCGGACTTGTGCTCGCCCTTGGCGAAGTCGATGGGGACGAACTCGTGGTCGACGCCCTTCTCGTTGAGGACAACCTGCACACGCTTGGTGCAGGTCGACATGGCGAGGCCGTGGAGCTTGAGGACCATTTTGGCGGGTTGTGAAGAGATGAAGTGAAGGTGATGTGTGAGGGAGGAGACTGAGAGATTGAGATGAAGGGATAGTGAGCGAGAAGTGAGAGACAAGGATGAGTACACGTAAGGTATATATGCGTAGACACGAGCAATGGCGGGGTCAAATGGATGCAATCGATGCAATCAATGCAATCATGGGTGGGTCCTGAAAACTGGGGCCCGCTTACGAGATTCCAAGGGGAGAAGGCGGAATTTCTTCCGCGTCCCCCGAATAAGCATTAGCAATCATCCTGGCTGATCACAAATCCACTTTCAGCTTGGAAACAACAAGAATCGTTGTCTCAGATGGGGAGATGGGAAGTATTTGTTGCATACAAGGTACTCCGTATCGGAGTATATAATATCTGCAAAGAAGGTATCACAGCGCTAGGGGGCTAAGCCTGGAGGATTGCACTACTGTTGTCCGGCATGAACTGGCATGGTTGCGGCAATCAGGGTGAAATGAGCCAATCTGGACCCAATCATGGTACATGAGGTGAAGCAGCAGTCACCGGGGCTGCGGCAAGCTCTGGCTAGATTGAGACAAGCATCTGGGTTCCCCCTGGATCCAGGATCAGATGGACAAATGAGCATTGTTCGGAAGTCGGCTGGGAGATAAAGGTTGCCACGGGAGCTCATCTTGTTAATATACTTGTAGATTGGGCCTATCAACGGATTATAGAAAATGACCGCACCAAAGAGACTGTGCCTACTGTGCCAACGAGTATGATGATCATGTTGCAATACTTTCCTAAGTGACAAGCTCCATTACCTCGAAACACTTTGTTGGCTCAGAACCGTAGGCTTCTGCAGCTGGGCGAATGAAGTAGTTTAAGAAGCCAATTGACTTAACACACATGGTTCATCCGACTGCATTTCACTACCTAATCCTGAAGACTGATCATATCTCTCATCCCGCCGTCTGAGCTTCTACCTCAGTATCATTCAAGCTTTACCCTCTTGCTACCGTGCGTATTCAGAAACAGCACATACGCATTGACTACAGTCAGTCATCTTTTGATACTTTATCCTTAAGTGATCTGCGATACACTGCAAACAGCCAAATTGTTTCTTTTTGCTTATCCCGTCCAACCGCCTGACCTTGCCAGTGAAGCTTAAATTAACAATCCTAGACTTCTAGACCATCTGTTACAATGGAGGCTCTGGGGCGCAGTCCGGACCTCCGTCGCACCGGACCAGCCGATTCATCATCATCACAATCACCACCTCCAGTTCTTACCAAGGAAACAGGCCAAGAAAGTCCTACGAATACGCGCAAGTCGCAGGCAAAGACCCGATACCCGTCACTAGAGGCGGATCCGGATACGGCCGCCAAGCTGAAGCGTTTCGCGCAGCGGCAGTTCATAGCAGGCCTCGACAACTCACGCTTGGAGTGGCCGGTGAAAGAGGCAATTCCGGAGATCAGTCCAGGCCAACTTCATAAGGAGGCAGTCGAGCGGGTCCGCAACTGGTACTCGATCTGGAAGAGCCACAGTCTGAATCATGCACCGAAATGCTATGAACGCTGGGTTCTGTCCCAGCGAGAGCACGAGCGAGAGAGACTCGCACAGTGTGCAGATTTCAAGGAGCTACGTTGTGTCCTGAATGCCGCATACGATGTGGAATGGACCTCATACATCTTATCTTGGGCTACAAAAGTCGTCTCGTTCCAAGACTGCTCTGCACTGGGGCAAGAATTCCTCAAGTGTAAGTCGGCCACGTCACGCTGACTTTTGATGGCTGCGCTCATCCATATAGATTGTACCATACAGCTGATGGTCCGCGCTCACTTAACTGCTCTCCGACAAAATTCCACAAGTCCTTCCCCGGAGTTAGCCAAGTTCGACCGTCAGTACTTACTCGCGTCGTTTGACGGTCTCCACACACACGAGAAATGGAGAAACTTGACTGTGGAGGACTTCCCATTCCGATCTGTGCCAGCCTTGCGAAAGCGAGCATGCCCGAAGCGAGTCGATATGAATGCTGATAGTGATGGCGATATTGGAACCGAGGGTGAACATCCTAGGACGAAGGCATCCACACACAGTTCTCCGGCTTAGGTCCGTTAGATGTTCACTGGCCCGGCCTGCTGGTGAGCTATTTGTTCTAGTGGTGTTGAGGGCTTGAATGGCATTTCTCGAGGGGCATTTCACATAATCTGGTGTAGGCTGGCGGATACTTACTATTCTCACACTCAGGACGGATCTGGAGAAAGGCGCAGAACATAAGGCTAGATTGATCCTTTGCTGACTTCGTCTGGTAGACCACTTTCTGACAGCACCATTACTTACAGTAGTCTAACTTTTCTTTATCCACTGAGATCTTGATCTCCTTTTTGCCTCTGCTTCTGAGCCAACGAACTATGACTGAAGTCATTAGCTCCATCCCAGGGTGTACTCCATTGGATTTTGTCAATTCTTTGCAGGGAGGTTTCGTCGAGTCTGACTGTAAGAGCTCTGCTTATGCATCTACCCCGCGGAATTGGTAAGCGGGAGAGTCTCTTGCGTTCTTGGCGCATGCTAAAGTCCTTATCATTTGTAACGAGGACGTGGTTGAGCAATTCTGATTGCTAATGCATGCTACAGAGGCTTTTGAGCTCTGAACTTGGGGAAGAGAGATGAGCCAATTCCCATCCCCGTCCCCGGTTTCGAACCGGGAAACTGCACCATGGCTTTGCGAATACGGAACCTATCCATAGTAAGTGAACTTTAAGTTAATTTGAACGTCCGCATTCATCATCTCTCAGAGAGAGCCCGGAGAGCCCGCCGTATAGGCAAGCTCGTATCACCCTTTCTTTGAGTTTCCGTTGCTCATACTCGACAGGGTCTCATCCAGTGATCGCATTTGTAATGCCCCCTCACCAACCACCGCAATGACGAGATAAATACCGGTCAGATCTCGCGATCGAGCCCGCCGGTTTAATACATCAGTTTATCAGACAAACCAGACCCACTTTGAATTGATTCCCCAAAGCCAACCACCATGACCACCACCACAGCCCCAGTTGTCTTCATTCTCGGTGCCGGCCGCAACATCGGCCAGCACACAGCCCAGCACTTCGCAGCGAAGGGCTACCGAGTCGCCCTCACAGCTCGAAACGTCAACCCCGATGACAGCACCGAGACCCAGCTACATATCCAATGCGACCTCGCCGACCCCCAGGCCGTCCATGACGTCTTCTCGCGCGTGAAGACCACCCTGGGAGTTCCGAGCGTGGTCATCTACAATGGTATGTTCTCCGGTCTCCAGCCAACTTCCCCGCAATCTATACCCGAAAGCTATTAACCTTTGGTGTGGGACCAACTAGCCTACGGCTTAACCCCAACCGACGCCGACGACGTTTTCAAGATCACGACCGAGCAATTCGCCCGTGATCTGAACGTCAACACCACCAGTGTTTTTGTCGCCGCCAAGCTAGCTGTCGAGGGATTCGAGACCCTGCCTGCCTCCGCAGCACGGACGTTCCTGTACACGGGGAACGCACTGAACACGGTTGCCGTACCTCCGCTCTTCACGTTGGGGGTGGGGAAGACGGCCACCGCGCACATGATCGAGTGTGCGGCAATCGCGTACCGGGAGAAGGGATACAAGTGAGTTTTCTTGTTGTTTTCATCCTGATTTGGAATTTCTGGTACCGTGTGGACTTTCGTCACTGACCCGAGTCAAAGGTTCTACTTCGTCGACGAGCGGAGAGCGGACGGGTCATCTTCAGGCGACATCGACGGCGCGGCCCACGCGCAGCTCTTCGCGGAGCTGGCCGAGAACAAGGAGCAACAACCGTGGCAGCAGACCTTCGTCAAGGGCGAGGGGTACAAGGTGTTTGGCAAAGGGTTTCTGGGCAACTAACTGACTTGGATGGCTATCAGTTCCATTCGTAGTACCATTCTATCTCGTCCCATAATCTACATAAAAATGCAAACACACTCATCCAGCCCCCTCCAAGCTTCATCCCACGAGACTTAAAACAAAATTACCCCAAAATCTCCCCCAAATCCCTCCCCTCGCCTCCAACGACCGCCCGTCCCCGATAATCCGTCGGCACGGCCTGCGACGCAAAGGCCAGAAACACCGCCTCCCACCGCCCATCGGGGAACCGAAACACCAAGGCGCCATCCTTGAAGACGGCATCCTCGTACGCCTTCCGACTGCCCTGGTTCATATGCACGTCGTGGATGCCCGTCCCGAACGAGCTCCCGAACACATACGCCGTCGCGCGCCGGTGGATCGCCTCCTTGAGGATGGGCTCCAGCTCATCCAGCATATCGTTATCGCTGCCGGGGATGTCGTGCGGGAGGAGGCGGCCGGCCTCGATATCCACCAATCGCGGGGTGGTGCGCAGGTAGTCCAGCCCGACGAGGGTGGGGTGGTACTGCTGGTGGCGGTAGGGGAGCTCGCGCTCGTCGTCGTCGTCGGGGTCGGCGTTGTCCGGGTGCGGTTTGATGCGGTGGAAGCCCGGAGTCAGGCTGGCGAGCTCGTGGACGAGCGGGTGGTGGGTGAAGTCGCGGACGAACCAGAAGACGAGGCGCGTGTCGTGCTGGGTGGATTTCACGTTGATGGCGACTTGGACTTCGGAGTCGCTGTGATGGTGGTCGTGTTCGCGGTCGTCGTCGTCGGGGTTGGGGCTGTAGGCGCCGTCGCGTAGGAACAGGTTGATGTGGGGGGTCGTGTGGTCTTGGTGGGCGGTTTGCGCGTGGAAGCGGTGCGGGTGGCCGACCCAGACGCCGTAGTTGGGGATGGGCATTATGGCGGGATGTTCTTTGAGTGTGGCTGTTTGTTTGGGCGGTAAGCCAGAGGCTGGTGGATGGCTTGGGGGTGTTTGTATTTGAGTCTAATGCTCTACAGGGCTTCTGGAAGGGGGTAGTGGGCTGATTACTGTATTTATTTGTGGAATTGGCGATGCTTCGGGGAGTGAGGCTATTGACATGCTCGAAAAAAAGGAGAGAGTGGAGAATCGCGATGGAGCTGCTAGTGTGACACCAGGGTGGATCCGATGGGGACGATCGTCGATATCTAAAAAAGGATTGTCTAGTGGAGAAGGTCAGACCCGGAGATAGATAGCTCTCGTTTGGGAGGTCGTTTGGGAGGCTATAGATATTGGTGAGTATTGTGTATATGATGCCCAATTGCCATCGATGCTAGCGAAGCGGACAATACACCCCGACTATTCTGTCTCAGGTATAGGATGCATGTCGAACATCCTCTCGAGGGCATCTAGGTAGTTCTTTCGTAAGGCGAGGAGTCTTTGGAAGCTGACTGAGGACAGTATTGTCTGCCAGTCTGGTTGCTGGATAGCTGACAGACTCTTCGTAATCCAGAACTTCAACTTGTCTTAGAGCTACTGTGGATTGTTCTTTTTCAACTCTTCTTGTCAAAGGCAAGCAAGTATATTTCGTCCTCTACCTAACACTAACTATGTGATGGAAGTGTCAACGCTCAACCGCTCTTGCAATCGATCTCAAGATCAACTTCCGCTCTGTCTTTGCTCCCGTATCTTGTTCATCGTGTTCAAACTCCAGAGTGACCGCGTCGACTGCCTTGCATCGAAGATCGCTTAGCTCTGATCCGATCGCAATTGGCATATCACCACGGCTGACCATATTGAAGATCCACCACAAGGTCCCTCGAAGGCGATCACTCAGGTCGGGCATCCGCAGTCGTGCCCGATTGACAAAAAGATACTTGATGGGAACTTCCTGATTCAATCTCTTCAGCATTTGGTATTGATCATTTCGAAGAAAGTCGCGCAAGCCTCGCGTAGTCCTAAGCCCTTCAAGGTCTAGTTGCAAAGGCCTCGGATCATACACAAAGAGATGTTGTGGCTTGCCAGGGTCGGATGCCGTCGTATTTAATGGACCAGCCTCACGAACGGAAGCAATTGCCCACCAGTGCCAAGCTGTACCATAATGCCGGCCTTGCTTGGTAGCAAAAAGCGCTGCGTAATATGGACGAGTTTGCGTTTCGGCGAAATCGCTCACCATCATACTGGAATCACTCTCTTGAGGGGTGAGTGCCTTCTGGTGGTAGAAGTCGTCCACTACTGGTTTAGCGAGTAACTCAAAGTGGGCGCTAGTGTCACCTGGGATTCTTCCTGCAAGCTCAGTCATGGCATCGAATGCGCCTTTCAGATTTAGCCCCTGGCTTGCATTCCTCAACCAAGTAGGCAGATCATCGTAACTTAGCCCTCCATCTCGGCGGTCAATCCACCCCCAGATGTACTCGCGAGAAGGGGGATTCGATTCTGAAGGAGGAAGTTGGCCCGTCGATGCCAAAGGCCTTGCGGATACGTTCGGCAGGTCTGCTTCTTGAGGCTGTCCTAATGGGTCTCCTCTCAGGAGGACTCTTGGCGGGGAGATCCTTCTATGGAAGATCCTTTCCGGCAAGATCCTTCTCGGCAAGATATTGCTCATCCACCTAAGCCATTGGACCTGCCATTGGGCCCGCCTCTGAACCTGCCGCCTGATCTGAATCCGCCGCCGGTTCTGAGCCTGCGGCGCTTCCTGACTCAGCCTATTATCTTCAGCCTGCGTCGAACTGTCTTGTTGCGTTGAAGCGTCTGACAATATCGTCGACTGAGCTGTTGTGATCGCATCTGGGTTCGTCGAGGGGTTCGAAGGCTGCGGCGGATTCGAAGGCTGCGGTGCATTCGAAGGCTGCGGTGGGTACCCAGACTGATATGGGCCCTGAGGATTCGGTGTATTCCAAGGGTGCGGTGGGTTTCCAGACTGTAGTGGGCCCACAGGCTGTGTCCTGTCCCAACACGGCGGTGGCCTCCAATTCTGCGATGCATCGTGAGCTTGTGCTTGGTCGGTAAAGGTAGAAGAGTACCTACACTAGCCATGGCTAACAACGTGGTAACGATAGATGTAGGTTCTGTTGTGGAAGAATAAGTGTGTTTGGTGTATTAAAATGAGGTATGAGGAGACAGATGCAGGAGAGGTCAAGACCTGGAGGAGCGAGAAAAAGGCCTTAGAGCTAGAGGGAAAGCGACTGCCTACTTGGAAAGCACTCATTCATGCTGTAACTGGAAGGAAGGCAGCGAGACGTTTCAATGAGCACCTTCTCTAGCAAGGCAGGAAGGCCCCATCTTCTCTGCAAGACTGAGAGGGTTCCCATATTGGCGAATGGAGGACGCAGATGTAGAGTTTCCATCATTTGTTGAGCGCATAAGTTCAACCTCAGTTCCAGCAACCAAGATGGCAGACAATCCTGTTCTCAGCCAGGGCTCAGCCCGCCTCACATCTCTGATTCTCTACGCAGTTGCGCCTTTCATAATAAATGGACCCAGTAGGAGGAAACCTCGTAAGTATCGTAGATCGCCGGCTCCTCCGCCCTCAGCGCCGCAAACACTTCCCCCATCATCACCATCCGACTCAGGAGATACAACGCCGTTTCCTGAATGTAGATGCATTGATTTGAGCTTGTTTGTAGTGAAACAATGATATCAGCATATGTACCTATATCGAAAGAATTCATTCCTACGTGATAATTTTCATGCCATGGAGGGTTCTTGTAGCCCTTGCATGTACTTTATGCATATCTTGGTGCTATGAGAATCTTTTTTTGGAATGCGTTGGTAGCATCGGAGATGATTAGGTGCCAGGCCCCACAGCGCCAGCAAGCGTTTCCCTCCAGATGATAGAATGAAATTAAGCGCTACTGTCACACTAATGTAGGTGATGTTCCGAACTTTGCGTTGGCTAGAGTACTACTACGCGTTTTAGTGTCGGCGTAAAGTGCTGATCGGCGCCATCCTCGATCACACTCTCAGAGCCTACAACGTTACACTGTCACAATCACATTCTTCTAGTCTCTTTTTTCTAGTCTCTTCTCCTTCTTCCTCTTAAACACCACTTCGTCATGAAAATAGGTGACATCGTGCTCTTTGGCGTCAAATATGGCTCTTTCTCGGCCGCAATCGCCGTCGGACTGTATGCCGCCCTGCTAGGACTGTTGACTCGGCCTGGCTTCCAAGCGCATGTGGTTTACCTGCATGCGGTGCAGATGACCTGGTTCAAAGACCTCACGGTCCCCGAATCATTCGGGTTTCTTCACAATCAAGTCACTCCCTTCTTCATTCCCACACCAGACGGCCACCGCCTCTTCGCCTGGCACATCCTGCCTCTTTCCGTTTATCACCAGAACGAGCGTGCTCTCCTATCAGAAGATACTCCGGGCGTCATCACCAACACCACGACGCGCCACGCGTTCAACCTCCTCTCCTCCGACCCAGATGCCATCCTCGTCCTCCACTTCCACGGCGCCGGGGGAACCGTCGGGTCAGGGTATCGGGTCCCCAACTACCGAGCTCTCGCGGCCGGCTACCCGGCCAAGAACATCCACGTGCTGACCTTCGACTACCGCGGCTTCGGTCTGACGAACGGCTCCCCCTCTGAGTCTGGTCTTATCACCGATGCTCTCGCCGTCGTAGACTGGGCCCTGAACGTTGCCAACATTCCGCCGCATCGCATTCTCCTATTCGGCCAGTCCCTGGGCACCGCGGTGACCCTGGCCGTCGCCCAGCATCACGCCCGCCAGTCTCCGCCGGTGGCGTTCAAGGGAATCATACTTGTAGCTCCTTTTGTCGATGTTCCGACTTTGGTGTCAACATACCGCGTGGCCGGAACAATTCCCATTCTTAGTCCGCTCGCGCGGTTTCCGGTTCTGTTCCAGGCGCTGCAAGGGTTCATCCGCGACCAGTGGAGCAGCGGAGAACGGATTGCGGAATTCATTTACGCGAGTGAAGCGAATAGCTTGCCGTATCGGCTCACTGTCATCCACGCGGAGGATGATTATGATATTCCCTGGTGGCATGCCCGGGAATTGGTTGCGCGTGGAGTGCGTGCGTCGGGCCGAGATGGGGTGGAGGAAGCGGATGTGAAGGTGGATCTTGGCGCTTCAGGGACGATCAGGGAGTGGCGATCAAACCAAGGGGTAATACGAGAGGAGATTCTGAAGGCGGGGCTGCACGATGTGATCATGGGAGACGCGGTGGTGTCGATGGCGGTGATGCGGAGTTTGGAGGGTGTATGACGTCAATTGTCGTCGCTTTGCTAGAAGGTAGTATCGTACCATATTTCTTACTAGATCGGATTTTCAAGCCAACCCACCACAACATTGGCTCTGAGTGCCTCCAAGAAATATCAACTTAGATGAATCTGCAGTAAGTAATACTTGTCGATCAACCTGGGGCCGAGGTCAGCCCTAAGATAACCCCAGCAACAACCGAAGCGCTCATCATTTCGTCAAAGGGACCCATCCGCATGCGACCCATGGTTCACAGCACTGTCAGGGTACAGTGACAACCACCACCATCCTGACATCACTCCTGCATACCCTGTATCAGCGCGCCACCGCTCAAAAGACCTGCTTGCTGCTCGCATGTCCTCTGCGCAAATTCAGTCGTTTTCATTCACCACAACCCGCCTCTGCATCCGGAGATCATCCTCACCATGCGCCTTCCGTTGGAGACACCAGATGCCACGCACTCCGAAATCCACGCCTACATCCTCGGCGCAGGAATCACCTCTCTTTCCGCCGCCGTCCACCTCTTACAAGAAGGTCACCTCCCGGCCTCGCACATCCACATCCTCGAGACCCTCGACCAAGCGGGCGGCGGGACCGTCAGCTCCGGCAATGCAGAGGAAGGATATCACTACCGGGCGGGGGGGATGCCATTTCTGAACGGGGATGCGATGGCGACGTTGTTCGCTGAGGTTCCATCCGATGTAAATCCGGGGAAGAGCGTTTTGGATGACCTATACGAGTACTGGGGTCTACCGGTGGCTACAGCAGGTCAGCATCATCATCAGCAGCGTGGTGGGCTAGGAGAGGAGCAAGCACAACATCCCCACCAGCAGCAACAATCTCAGTGCCACCAGACGCGGCTCATCCGACGGTCGAAGCACGGCCTCGTCCGGATCGACTGCAAACACAGTACAAGTCTTGGGCTGCGGGATCGGGTGGAAGTGTTTCGGTTCATGAATAAAAGTGAGGTCACGTTGGGGAGATCGCGCATTCGGGATCACTTTGGGAAGGGGTTCTTTGGTGGATCTTACTGGGGGGTGTTGAGTACCACGTATGTGTATCCCCACCCTTGACGATGCGGGGTTTTGGGCATGTTTATGCGCTGTTGAGTCTTTCTGCTCGTGCATGAGCAACGCTGACACATAGCCATCAGATTCGGCTTCAAACCCTGCCACAGCGCCGCCGAGTTCCACCGCGCCCTGCACAAATTCGGACACGACATCGCGAGCGTCACCAGCTCGCACCCCCGTCCCCTGGACGGCGGCCAATACAACCGCCACGAGTCGCTCGTCGCTCCGATCGCCCGCTTCCTCCGCCGCCAAGGGGTCGACTTCCAATTCCAGACCACCGTCACGGACATCATCTTCGCCGACGACGACGCCGCCGCCGGCCCAGAACCTCTATCAGCCGCCGCCTCCAATTCGGGGTCTGCGTCAGCCAGCGTTCACACGACCCCAAGCACCCGCCAGCGCAAGCGCAGCAGCCGCCATAACTCTAACGAAAACACCCAAAAGGCCGAGCAGCAGCACCTCCCACCGTCCACCGAACCGCCCTACCCACCGCGCCTCGTCTCCGCCATCATCGCCCACCCCCTCAACGGACCGGAGCAGACCATCCCCGTCCAACCGCACGACATCGTCCTCGTCTCCCTGGGCAGCGCCATGTCTGGCTCCAGCCTCGGCAGCAACACGACCGCCCCGCCACTCTACCAAATGGAAGCCGATCACGAGCTCGACGAGAACTGGCTACTGTGGCTCGAGCTGACGACCAAGGACCCGCGTCGCTTAGGGAATGCGTATAACTTCTGCACGCGCCTCGAGGAATCCCGCCTCGAGTCCTTCACGATCACCCTCCGCGCCGCCGGCGGGAATCGCATCCGCGAACGCATCACCGGTACAAACAACAATTCCGCCACTGAATCATCATCATCGCCGATGTTCATCTCCCTGATCGACGCCCCCTGGGTAGTCAGTCTACACGTCCCGCCGCAGCCGGTCTTCCCGGACCAGCCGGCCGAGGTCCAGGTCCTCTGGGGGTACGCGTTGTACCCCGAGCGGACCGGGGAGGTGGTGCGCAAGCCGATGCTGGAGTGCACGGGGGAGGAGATCCTGCGGGAGGTGCTGGCGCAGTTGGAGGTCAAGGAGACCGAGGCCGACCGGATCCTGCAGGGGGCTATCACCGTCCCCTGCGTCGTGCCGCGCATGGCGGCGGGCTTGCTGCCGCGGGGCGAGGGCAACCGCCCGCGCGTGATCCCCCCCGCGATCCGGAATTTGGGGCTGATTGGCCAGTTTGTGGAGATTGAGGGGGAGACGGGGGTAACGGCCATGGAGTATAGTGTGCTTGGGGCGCAGATGGCGGTGCGGAAGTTGGTGGGCAGGGTTTCTGCGGTACTTGGGGAGGGGGAGGGGGAGAGGAAGGCTGTGCCAGGGGGGGATAAGGAGCAGCAGCAGCAGCACAAAGCCAAAGAGTCGAGGAAACGGTCTTGGTTGCCGTTGCCTTGTAGTTAGCCTGGGAGTATGTAGGCTATGCTGAACGAGGATGATCTTTTGTGGAAATGGGGTAATAAAATGGTGGATACTACAGTGTCGACATACCCAGTTGTACAGTAGAGTACAGTATCAAAATGAGTCTCGAATGAAAATCAAATTGGATATCAAACACACCCTTCCCCAAAACTCAAGAACCAACTTTTTCCTCCCAAAGACATACACCTTCTAGCTTTCCCCCCCCCTCCCCCCAAAAACTAACGCTTCCTCACCCACTCACACTCCTCCAACCACCCCTCCAAATTCTTCAACCCGGGATACAACTTCCGCAACCGCGGGATATCCGCCCCGTACCCTTGCTCATAGAACCACGTGAACATCGTCCGGGGATCGCCCATCACCCACAGCACCAGATAGCACAGCACGCGGTACGTGGTCGGCAGCGGGCGGCCGCCCGTCTTCGCGCGCACCGTCCGCTGCAGATGCTCGTAGGTCAGATCGTCGCCCGCCAGCGACAGGCACTGGTTCCGGAAGGGGGCCGCCGCCGCGCCCGCCCGCACCAGCGCCATCGCCGCGAAGTGGCCCACGTCCGCCACGGAGACGCACTGCAGCGGTTTCCCCTGCAGGTAGGCGTCCCACGCCGTCGCGGCGATCTTGCCGGTGAAGCCCGTGGTCGGGCTGAGGTTCTCGAAGAAGAAGGTCGGGCGGAGGACTGTCCAGGACATGGGGGTGGTGCTGTTGCTGTCGCTGGCGCCACCTGTGCCACCGGCTTCGGCTGCGCGGGTCCGCGTGAACAGGTGCTGCTCGATCCGGTGCTTGCTGATGAAGTGCGGGATGCTGGTCGGGTTGTCGCTGGAGGCGTCGCCGCCCCGGTCGACGGAGCTGTACACAAAGTGCGGGATTTGGTGCGCCAGGGCCGCGTCGATGAGGGCTTTGCCTTGGTGTTCTTCTTTTTGCACGCTTTGGCCGGCGGCGAAGGGGTTCTATACATTTTTTCTTGTGTGTAAATATACAGTACTGGACATTTAGTGTGTTGTCTTGGATGTAGTGACAGTTGTTGACAGTTGTTGGGGTGTGGGGAATCCGGGGGACAGGGGGAAATGCTGAGAAGTTGAGGGCCGGTCTACCTGAACGCTAAAGACGCCGGAAATCGGCAACGTCGCGGCTTTCTTTGCATTTTCGAAGATCTGCGCCGGGTGGTCGAGGTCCCCCTGGATGAGCTTGATCTTGGGGGATTTCTGGGTGAGGCGGCGGGCGGCGCTGGAGTGTGGGTTGCGGGTCACGGCGAGGATCTCCACATCGAGTTCCTGGGCGAGGAGGGCGTTGATCACGGCGCTGCCTTGGTTGCCGGTGGCTCCTGTGATGAGGAGTGCGAGGGGCATGGTTGGGAGTGTGGAGTATGACTCTTAAGAGGCTGTGGTGGTGAAAGTGAAAGTGAAAGTGAAAGTGAAAGTGAAAGTGAACGTGGAAAGATGGAAGAGAATATTCCAGTCCATGTGGAGAAATAAGGCATAAGGTATGAAAGTGGAGAGAAAGGCTAGAACATTTTTTTCGAAGCTGGAGTCGATCAACCTTGCGCATTGATGGTCCATTACCGGATCCGTCAGTCACCGTGACCTCATTTTGCGGGGGAGAATGAGAAGGCGGGGGGGTGACTGCTTAGTCAAAGGTTCAACACCTCAGGCATTGCCTGGCACTGGCAGCCCTGTGGAGCCTGGAGGGCATGCTTGGTTTCCTCTTTGGGAAGTAAGTAGTAAGTACAGGTAAGTAAGCACCGTGGAACCCGTGACTGAGTGCTCCTTGTGTCGGCATCCTCTCTATCTTCCCTATTAATCAATTTACTATTGTGCACCGCCTCGAGTACGTACAATGGCTTAATGTGCCTCAACTCCAGCCAACCAGGAGCAAACCAGACCAGCCACAACCCCTCCTCATCTCGAGTGCTATTTCGAGACCACGCACTTGTTATCGCTACCGCAGTCAACATGCATTAGTCGACCAGGGAGGAGCACCGGCGCTGGCTCCGTCACTCTTAGCCTCCGGCTACATGACTAGCATTTCAAGCTATCAGGCGAAACACCCCTGGCGGCCCGTTGTCTAGAAACCTGCAGGGGTGGTTCACGCTCAGCCCCATCGTCACTGAACAGCCACACAACCTTGGGGAGGATGAGGGGGTGCTCCGGGTGCCAGAAGTCGCTGAATCATGGATTCAACGAATATATAAGCTCGTCATTGTGTTGTGTCGTGGGTCGGTATCTCAACTCTCACCAGCACTAACAGCAACACCAAACAGCAATTCCCCACTAGAGATGTCTCGGTATCCAGCAAAGTCGGATCATCTTTCCGATATCCTGGATCTTCATCCCGATACAGAAAGATGGTGTGCGGGGTATGCGCCCTCACAAGGTCGACGCTGTCACAACCCCATAAATGCCGCAAACCGAATTTCGGCCGTGCATCTACTCGATGAAGGCAGTCGAAGAATGAAAAGGGGCGAAGACCTCAGCGACCTCCTGATGGATCTGGCGTCGCTTGTTCTCTGTCGTCATGTTCATCAGAAAGGTCAGCGGAGTCAGGTCCCTGGGCTTGTCAAGAAGTGGCAGGGTCAAATCCTGGGTGTCACTGAGAATATAGATAACGTGGAAACTATTTATGGTGGACGGGAGGTGAAGCATGTGGACATTCGCAGAGAGACAAATGAACTTGAGACATCGAGGAGAGTGGACAGATTCTCATTGTCTTCAAGACTTCAGCCTAGCCGCCATGAGAACCTGCCCCTCCAAGTTGATGTGGATGCTTCAAGATCCAGCAAGCTCGAGGTCGATCGGCGGGCTCGGCCGTCTGGCTCAAATGACGGTCATTCTCGTAGGGCAAGGGTGTCATCGGCCGGAGTGTCTGGCGCTATCACCACAACCTCTTCACAGCGTGCAGCGTCAATCACTGAACAGCCTGGGCCATTCACTGCTCCTGCACCGACCCTTCGTGCTTCTACTCCATCCTCACCTTCAAGCTCTTCCCCATCAAGGCCTTCAAGGCCATCACCTCTGACTCTTTCAACTTCGAACTCTTCACCTACTACTTCCGCCCCGATGGTCAATCCTCGTGCTACTATCGCTCCAGCTTCTAGCTCTCGCGCTTCGGTGACTACATCGATGTCAACTTCTACCTCGACTTCTACGTCCACTTCAACTTCCATCACCTCGCCTACAAGCGCCAGATCAAGTCCAAGTCGTGCCACCACCTCTATCGCTGGACCTATCGAAACGGCTTCTTCTCGCGTGTCAGTTCCTTCAACGCGGGGCTCGGTTCCGGAATATCGCCGTAGCACTCACCGTAGCGCTCATGCTTCACGCTCGGACACCACCTCTATCTCTACGGCTTCTTCTCGCCTGCCAGTTCCTTCACGCTCGGACACCACCTCCACTACCACTACTATCACCATCACAAGCGTTACCTTGAGCAGGACTATCACACCATCGAACTCCAGCTCCGCAAGTACTGCTGCCCCCACAACTTCCGCCTCGTCTCCAAGAGTTCCTGTGAACAATGTTGAGCCAGAGGCCTCAGCTTCAGATCCTACAAGTGCTGCTGCGCGTCCCAGAGCAGCCTCGATTACTGCTTCTTCAACCTCAGTTCCTACTGCTTTAGCCTCTACAACGACCGCTAGGATGACTTCTGAAGCCTCTTCTACGTCTGATCCTACATATGCCCCCACAGCTACTCCTACAGTCCCAATCCAAACAGCAAACCCAACCGCAAACGCCACTCCCGAACCAACCACAACCACATCTCAACCTGAAACCTCATCATCTGCCGTCGCCTTACAACCTCCCCACTCTTCCTCCTCAACATTCCCATCAACGCCAACCGTCTTATCCCCTCCTCCATTCGTTCCAAACACCACCTACACTCCGACCCGCCAACCCATCACAGGTGACTGCTCCATCTGCTACGAGCCCCTCCTTCCCGACTCTCCTTTCACGACCCCCCGTCAGGCAGCTCGAGACCTCTCTATTGTCTACTGCAAGCAGCAGTGTGGCACGAACTTCCACTTCAGCTGCCTGTTCACGTGGAAGAAGTCGGCGTCACAGATGAACCGGGAGCCGACTTGTCCTATGTGTCGCGCCGCCTGGCCCTGATCCTCTCCCACCAAACAGTACTTGGGTAAATGCAATATTTGGTTTTGTTTATGAATTTGACTGGATTTCACGATTACGGAGTATGGTCTAGGGTGTTTACCTGGTATTTGGTCTTGAATGAAGGGTTCATTGACCACTAATTGTTATTATGGTTATGGTTACGAGCACGAATGGATGAACTAATGCCTGTTGAATACTTCTTTCCAGCGGTGGGTACAAGTATAGGATCCATTCCGTAAGCTCTATCCATTGCAATTCGCCTAATTTGCATTACCTGTGACCAGCGCAGGTTAATTTGAGCCTCAGGCAGTTATTACTTTGGAAGAGATAGGCCCAGTACCAGTCGTACACTTACATAGATCTGAGATAAAAGCCTAGTCCTACTAGTCCTACAAGAGAATACGTTCTAAAAAGCTTGTTAAAAAAAAAAAAAAGAAAAAAACTCTAACATTCTGAAAATACAATGTAAAATAATGGCTAACACAGCTAGACAAAATTCCAATCTCTCAAAGCGGAATATTCAAAACTTCAAGACTTCAGAAGGAAACGTCATCAATCATCAGTGTCAAAGGTGCGTGCGTGTATCCAACATCACCATCACACACATACTTACTCATCAACCCTAGCCCCCAACCAGGTAGCCCCTAGCCCCGCCCCAGTGGAGTAGAGCAGTGGGTTGTTGGGCTCAATTCTTCGACAGTAAAGACCTTGTAAAGAACTTCCCGTTCCAGTAATCCTGCGAGTAACTCCCATCTGCCTTCGCGGGGAAAGCGGCAGCGGGCTTCCTCTGGTCCACATCCATCGGGTACCCGGCCAGCGCGGAGGGGCTGATCGTCTCCCCGGGAGGGGGGCTATACGGGGCCCGTTCGAGGATGGTGGTTTGCACGACGGGAGGAGTGGCGGGGGGGTGGACGGGGCGTGGCTCTAGCCCCGTGCTGTTCGGGGACGCCGCTGCGGAGTGCTCCTGCTCCTGCTCCTGCAGCCTCTGGAGCTGCTGCTGGAGGGCCTGCTGTTGCTGCAGATTCTGGAACTCTTGCTCTTGCAGCTGGTGCATGATTGCGTGATGATGCTGCTGCTGCTGCTGCTGGATCGATTCCTGGACGCGCCAGTGATGCGCCGTGGTGGCGGCTGACTCCGGCTGCGCCCATCGCGGCTGCTGTTGCTGCTGCTGGTGGTTGCTGTTGTAGATGCGGCGAACGCGCATGGGGCTGTTTTTGCGTCGGGCTTGGTACGCTCTGCCGCCACCCCCTCCGCGACGGGCGGGCCGGCGCCGCTCGTGGCGGGCGACGCGGTTGTTGTTCTCGCGGTAGCCGGTGAAGGATGGCCCCGTGAAGGTTTGGGGGGGCTGTTGGGGCCGGAAACCCGCGGCCTGGGGCTGGGGCTGGGGCTGGGGCTGGGGTTGGGGAGGGAAGCTCCCGTACAGAGGTTGTGGGTATTGGGGTGCTGTTGGGGTGATGGGGTGGTAGGTGGGCGGCAGCAGGCCGGGGTTTAGAGCCTGGCCGTGCATCACCATCCCCGGGGCGGGTGGGAAGTAGGGTTTGAAGCCTGTCTGAGGGTAATCTTCGAGCCGGGCGGTGATTTTAAGTGAAGGCACTCCTCCGGGGTTCTCGAATGTGGGTTGGATGGTGATTCCGCTGCTGGGATGTTGGTAGCCAGGCTGAGGATTACCGTTCCAGTCCGGGCTGAGCCCCGTCATCGTCCCTTGGGGTCTGTTGTAGAAGGCCCGGGGTGCCGTGGGAATGCTCTGTCCCTGCGGACTAGCCGGCACTGGGGTCGGAGCTGGGGCGGTGATACCAGAGCTGGAGCCGGTTCCAGTCACAGCAGGGTAGAGCCGGCTCTCCTTGGGAGGGATGAAGCCGGTCCCTGCGAATCCATCCGATGCGAAAAAGTCAACCGGAGAGGCCGCCTTCTGGCGCGAAAGGTCTTCCCCGAAGCCCGGCGACGGAGTCACAGTAGGGACCCGATCCATAGCAGGCGCTCTCAGATTGGCCTGGTCCAGGGCTGGTAGCTTTCTTTTGACAAAATCTCGCCCGACGTTAGATTGATTCAACGCCTCGAGCTTGTCATCGGCGAGCCGCTCGTTCTCGCCCCGGAAGACAGATTCGAAGAGGGCTTCAGTCGACGACTTCGTCTGGCTGAAGAAGCCTGGGTAGCTCGAGTTACTGGAACCACTGGTAGTAGGTCTGGAACTGTCGAGCAGGAGCGGCTGGGCCAGCAGCGACTCGTCCGACAGCTGCGATATGACAATGCAATCGTCCTCGTCATCCTCGTCCATGGTGCTGCTACTCTCGCTGCTGCTGTAGCAGTCGAAGCCCGGCTCGACATCGGGGTGGTATCCGTCGTCGCTGTCTTCGCTAAGAGACGTGCGCGCCGAGTGGAAACTTCGGAAAGAGCCCGACTGGGTGGATCTCTGGCTGCTGCTTGCTGGCTTTGAGGATGCGGTCTCCGCGAGACTGATCGCTTCCACGGATGGAACGCCGGTGGAGAGACCGGAGGAGCTGGCAGCCGAAGCGCGCGCCACGTACTCATCCACATATTCCTTGAGAAGCGGGATAGCCTGCACTTGGGGGTGAATGGCGCAGGAGCCAGAGGGTCGCTGATCAGCAGCGCCAGCCTCAGCGCACTCCGCACACATCCCCCAGAGGTCTCCCTTCACGGGATCGTATGAGTTCTGGAATTCGTGGCCGGTGCAATCGCCAGCGCGCAAGCCATTGACCATCTCCTGGCAGATGTCAATGCTGCAGCATGCGATGTGCTTGCAGACCTGGTAGTGGGAATACTTGTGGAAACACATGGTGACTAGCACTGACTGTTGTGTCGACACAAGATGATTTTGAGAGCGTTGTGTGTTGTAGAGGTCGAAGCTGTGAGGTTGGATCGAAGCTGTGAGGTTAGATCGTCACAAATGCGCAAAGATGTCAGATTTCACTTTCCAGCAATTTCCAACAGACTTGGGAGTTGTAGAAAAATGAACATCACGGCTTCACAGCGAGCATACGCCCGTTATTTATATCGCATGAGTTGTGGTGGAAAGTCGCAGCAGGTAGACAATGCGATTCTCTCTTTCACAGAGCATCTTTTTGTCAAAGAAAGGCATTCTGAAAATCCCCATCAACCACCTAGGCCTCCCTTCTTTATGCGCTTTCCAAAGAGGGAACAAGGAAGGGGGGGGTGGAGGTTCACAATGGGGTGGGTGTATGTGAAAGGGGAAGCATAAAGAAAAAAGAAATGTCCCTCCTCAAGCCCGCCCGCCCCCGTCTGTCACTCCTCATCCATTGACAGGTCGATCAGGTATCGCACCCCAGAGTCCAGCAGCCACCAGGAGGCCAGCTCATGAAAAAACCGCCAGACGGGATTCCTCAAAGGCATTTTCTCCTGCAGCGACGATCCGTCCGCCTTGGTGATCCACAGCACACACTCACTGGCGAAGACCACCTCCTTGGCTTCGTCCCAGAACCGCAGCAGCAGCCGGCCCTCGACCTCCCCGCCGTGGGGGGAGCAGATCTCGAACTCCACGCTGGTCGGGCGACGCTCGGCCACGCGGTAGATGCCGCAGATGATGTCACCGCGCTGGAAGTCCAGGCGGCGGATGCGGGACGGCTTGAAGGTCGCGCGGGATCCCGAGCCGCTGAGGATCCAGAGCATATAGGCTTGGGGGAAGTAGGCGAAGGCAGACATGTTGCGGCGGAGGAAGATGTTAAGGAGGTCGGAGGGTTGGTGGGTCGTGGGGAGGAGCTGGCGCGGAACGCGACGAGTGACCTTCTCGTACAGACAGTCGTGAGTAGACTTGAAGATGTCGGACGGGATCGTGGTCATGGAGTTGAGGGTCGAAGGAGAGTTCGAAAGATTAGACAGCTTGCCTCGAAAGTGCTCATGCTCTAGGCCATTTCTGAGAGATCGATGGAGCAGGTACAAGTAGGCGAATGTGCTTGTCGACACGGCGAGAATCCAGGTTGTGAGCGACATTTTGACCACGCTTCCACTCCACTCATTGCTCACGCATCTTCAATTCGAATGGTGAGTTGAGCTGAGGCTCAAGCTCATATTTAAATGGTTTGGTTCAAGGGTGGGGATTCTGATAATAAGGCTGAGCTGGGCTGAGGGAATGCAGTGGGAGAGAATGGGCCCCAAGCGAGTACGAGTTCCAGATTTGGTGCTGGCACGAATCAATCTGGCACCGCATGCAGACTTGAGTTTCATCTGATCCATCATCGGCCTGTCCGATTTTCATGTAGCTGCTGCTTAGACTTTCATCCCGCCGTCGCAGTCCAAACAGTGCCTTACGAGGTGAAAGAAGTGGCTACTCTTGCGGCTCCTTCTACAGATATTGTGGCTATACTCAGACACAGCCGATTTCACAGCCTATTTCCCCCTTTGCGTTTGATCACGTTTCATCCATTAGTTAGATCATATATCTCCTTGACACGTACTCCGTATACTTTAGATCATTCTCCTGCCCACATAAAATAGAAGAAGAAAAGTCGCTTGCACGTCATCGCCCATCTAATCACTCCTCCATTCAACCCTTCCCTCCATGAATCCATCACTCGACGACACAGCCTCCCCTATCCCCTGACTAACCACCAACACAACAAAGCGGGTATCCTTGGTGGATAACTCAACAGCAAGCAGTGATAGAAATTAGAGAAATAATATAGTAGAAAGAACGGCCTTGGAAGAAAGGTACTGCAGTCACGGTCCTCCATCGCTTAGACCCATTGGTGACGCCACGGTCGGATCGAGGAGGCTTCACGCGACATCGTAGGATTGCTTCTCTGCTTTCCGTTTCATCCATCGGCGGTAGATTAACAGGGCGATGATTCCGACGGCGACAATGAAGACGATACAGAAGACCAGAACCACACCGGGGTTTCTGCTGGCCCAATTGCTTCGCTTGATGAGCTGGTGGTGTCGTTGTGCAGCGGTGGACACGAGGGCGTCGATGGCAGCCATTGTCTGTCAGGATTAGCACTCGGTTGATGTTCGTGTATACCTTTGAGGCAGATACTCACGTCGTACGGGGAAATAGGAACGGGGATCACGACAGACAGACGATACAGACCGCAGCTCTCCAACAGATCACCACAGCACGGCAGGGCAGGAGCAGGTGAGGATTCGCGAAGGGATGGAGAGCGACAAGAAAAGAACCTAGGAAGTCTGACCCGTTGGCAGACTTGACTTGCGCACCATCGGGAGCAGCGGAAAGAAAGTCATGACTCCAAGATCGCAATGACGTGGTGGAGAGCACATGCATGCAACGTTGGACGGGTTTGGCGTCTGGCAGCCGGGGATAACCCACGAAGCTTATTTTGGGTCTGACAGGAGCAGGGAGGGGAGGTGTAAGGGTCATATACTCCCCCGATCCGGGTAGTAGTAATGGATGAGGAGGTATCATTCGATCGAATGGGCACGGCAGCCTGTAGTGTCAAAAATCCTCGCGTGCGTGACGAGTGTAGCCCCGGCTGTCGCTCCTGCTGTCTCGGTGAGATGTCTCACTCTTGAGAGCTGTAGATTTGCATTGTATCATATTGGAGATGTGTTGAGACACCTTAGAATGAGTTCAAGAGACGATTCCCGAGTGCTGACATCAAGCGATGTGGAGAGTATGGAAGATCCGCTCATCCCGTTGGCGTCACCACTCCTGCATTTCCGTGGTTCCATTCCCTGTCCCGTTGTGCTTCCGATTCGTGCCCATCTGTGGTGAAGAGTGAACGATGAAGACGATAATCTGGTGATTGGATGGGGTTGGTTGAGCATACTAGCTACTAGGTAGAGAGGGGGTGTGTCATCCACTCCACGGTCGCATTTCGATCAGTCAACATCCTAGTATGCGCAAGTCAGCAGACCATGAGATGCGTTGACCAACAATTTCATCTGAGCTCTCAGCCTTGAGATCGTCTTTGAGTAGAGGCATTGGCTTTAATATAGATGAAATCCAATACTAGACACCAATAAACACAATTGCACAAGAAGAAAGGACTAAGCAACTACGGGAGACCGACCGACCGACCGACCATAAACCCACCCCACCCAACCTACAACCCCGCAACAGCAGCCGGCAACCCCTCCATCCCTTCCAGAAACGCATCAAACTCGCCCTTCACCATCTCCATATCCTCATCCACATCATCCGTCCACCGATGCACGTAGACCGTCCGCATGCCCACCTTCTGCGCGCCCCTCAAATCATACGCATGCGCCGCGACCAACACCACCTCCTCGGGCCGCAGCTGCACCAGCTCCAATCCCCGTCGATACGCCTCCGCCCGCGGCTTGTAGACCCCCAGCAACTGGCTGGAGAAGAGCATGTCGAAGCGCAACCCGGACGAGCGCGTCAGATCCAGCTGGAGCCGCGTGGTGCCGTTGGCGTGCACGAAGACCTCGAGGCCAAGTTCGTCGCGGAGCCGCTGGATCGCCGTCGACACCTCGGGCCACGCGGGCTGGCGGTGCCAGGCTTGGACTAACTGGGTTGTCGTGTCCGGGTCTGATAATTCTTCGAGGTGGGCCTTGTAGTCCGGGCTGCTGCTGCTGCTGCGGTCGAGAGCGACACCAAGCGCCCGGCGGAGGGTCAGGTCGATGTCCTCGGGCGCTAGGTGGTCGCGCACGCGCTGCTCGTTTTCGAGGAAGTATTGCCGGCGCCAGTCGAGGGCGAGCTGCGAGGCGGCGGGCGCGGGGATGGAGGCCGGCATTGCCTGGACGACGCTGCTGTGCCAGTCGAGACAGGTGCCCATGAAGTCGAAGAAGACGGCTTTGATCTTGGTGGGTGCGGTCATGGTGGGCGGTGGCTTGGTATGCTATGTTAGTTGTCTTGGAGTGCGTTCAGTATGTTAAGAGCTGCGTTCGAGAGATTCGGTATGCCCTTCGAAGCTATCATCTAAGCCTTACAAGGCACTCGGTGAGTGGGTGAGTATTTAAGAGCATGACGCATTTATAATCAACAAGGGGGGGTGTTGTCGAAGTTGCCGCTAGTCTGTTAATTTAGATTATGGCGGCAGTGCTTGATGTTGCGAACCGCTCAGACCATGGGGGGAGCCAATGATTGCCCATCGTCAGCACGCCATGGGCTGCAGGATCCTTGGACGCTGGGGGATCTCAGCCTGAGGCTCAGAGCCACATATCGTGAAGGAGGCATTACTTCGATCTGCAGGTCACCGAACTGTTCCTTGGAGCGATCATCTTTCTTCGGCAAGAAGTTGATTTTCATGTCAGGGCAATAAGTTATACAAAGGGCAGCACAATCGTCGCAGGGAACAAGCAAGCAGGCCGGAAACAACATGGCCTCGCTTCTGTGAGCATTTCTCGGGGTATATCAACATTCAGGCACACCAAAACAAGCAATAATCATCCCCAAACATAAACCACTCCATCGTCAATCTTAGCGCACTCAGTTGTGTTGATGCACGTCCGTTCGTCCGCTGTTGTGCCAGGTCGCCAGCAATGCACCACATTTTCCACAGTAGTGGTGCACATCCTTGAGCGACGACATCAGATAGGGAATGCAGCCCAAGCAGCAGCAGATGCAAGTCACTGCGGCCCATGCACTGCGGAAGGTTAGTATATACCCCCGTGCTACTTCCACCATGGCATCTTACTGTGTAGTATTGCCCGCCTCCGCTACCACTCGCGTCATCTCACGGCTGCCGCAACTTGGACAGTCCACGGGCGCTGGGCCACGTTGAAGCGCATGTAGGGGTGTCGCATTATTGTAACCGCTCGTGTGGTGTGTCTGCGTCCCCGCGTAGAAGTTCTGCGACGAGGGCTCGTGGGGCTGAGGTGGAGGAGTGATCGTTTCCATCGGGGGCTGCGCATATGCTGGAGGTGGATGGTTGATGCTCGGTTGGTTGGTCTCTTGCAAGTTCTCGTATGTGGGAACTGGAGCTGAAGCTGAAGCTGTTAGCTGGGCTGAATCCAAAGGCTAGGTGGACATACCAGGGGTGGCTTTCTCGGCCATGTTGGAGGGGATGATTGAGCTCGGACTTTGATGCTTTCACCACTGAGAACAGATTGGACTCGCTCGAGTTCGACGATAGAGAATGTGCTAGAGAGTATTAGAAAAACATCGCTCGAGAACGAGCCTGCTCCCGTTGTTCTTCTGTCCATTCTTATACTCTGGTCCAACGCTGGGTGCGAGGTCCAGGCAGAGCATTTGTGGTAAGCCAACAGCAGCTTGGAATGATCTTCGTGGAACAGTGGGCGCAGTGCTGGGCTTGTTGGTCCAAGCCATCAGACGTCGTGTAAGGCATCGAGACTTGCTTCCATTGGCAGACGTATGATACCGACAAGTTCATTGGATGCGATACGAGGCTCCGCGCTGCATTGACCAGGGGAATTGGCGACGGCAGCGAGATGCTTCGCTATTGGGTGCCATGCGTGTGTCAGCCTTGCGTGTTTGCGTCGGATGCTAATTACAACATACGAACAGACTTTGCCAATGATGGTCGATGTACTCCGTAGATCTGGACGGAGATTTCGTATCACTTGCGGAGTCGTCTGACATGTCGATTGCCCTTTGTTTGGGAGGAGCGGATGCTTTGCCGACACCACAATTGACAGGACAGCCCCATTCAAAGACAAGACTGTAGACCTTGGTTATTATGCGAAGGGGTTATGTTCGTGTTGGATGATATGAAGCCATTCTACGAAGGAACAACTCCATGGTCTGGTACAGACATACGAACCTGCCTCTTCTGCGCTTGTGGGGGTCCATTTACCAGCATCAGGACTGATAAGCCCCTTATCCTGCTGTGCGAGAGCCCAGCAGGAAAAAACAAAAAAGAAATGAATTGATGCGTCAGCGGGGAGTCGAACCCCGATCTATTGCTTGGAAGGCAACAATGCTAACCGCTACACCACTAACGCTCTTGCTTGAAAGGTGAACAGACTAGCCAGCCTAAGAAAGCAAAGACGCAATCTCATATGTCACAACGTCCGCCTCGATGTTGAGCTTCTATAACAACATATTTGTGTTGAAGCCTCTGAGTCGACTCCAATTTACCTTTGAAAGAACAAAGATAGCTCATTATTTGCCAATTGAACTATTATGGTGTCTTTTTTCGATCGTGTCACGGCTCCAGGGAATGTCTCTTACACTGCCATTATATATTCATCCGCAGCCGATTGTCAATGATACGCGAGACCAACGCTACCACAGTGGCTACACAATCAAGACCCATACACCCCCCAATCAAGGATTAGTACCTCCCCGCGGACCCCAGCATATCAATACACCGCTCGACGGCCTTCTGCATCTCCGCGGTAGCCTCCTCAATAACCGCCGTCAAGGGCGCCCTGCCAGCTTTCTCCGCCTGCACGCGCACGTACTCATTATTCAACACCTTATTGATATTCACCTTACTGACCCCGCAACCGATGCACCTCCGAAAGATCTCCTCGGTGAACGGATCGGCGCCATGCAGCACCAGCCGCGTGCCGTGGGGCTCCACCGTCTCCTGGATCCTCTGGAGGCGATCGTACTCCAGCACGATGCCGCGGGGCCCATAGCTGCCGTGCACGTTGCCGAACGCGGGCGCCAGCCAATCGATGCCCGTGGCCACGAACTCCAGAC
Organism: Aspergillus aculeatinus CBS 121060; assembly: GCF_003184765.1. Classification (NCBI taxonomy): domain Eukaryota; kingdom Fungi; phylum Ascomycota; class Eurotiomycetes; order Eurotiales; family Aspergillaceae; genus Aspergillus; species Aspergillus aculeatinus. The sequence goes on along the minus strand of NW_020291533.1, from coordinate 72,958 downwards.
TCTCCTCGGGGGTCGTCAGCAGGCCCTCCAGGTCCGCCGTGTCGGAGACCCCATCCTCGCCGCCCTCGATGCGGCCCGGCTCGGCCTCCGTGGCGATGCCCCGCGCGTGGCAGTACGCCACCAGCTCGCGCGTCAGCGAAAGGTTCTCCGCCCTCGAGTAGTGCGACATGTCGATCATGATGCTGTCGAACCCGCCCATGTCGGCCGCCCGGCGGATGATCGCCGGCGACTGCGCGTGGTCCAGGTGCACCGTGACGGGGACGGAGGCGCCCCGCGCCGCTTCGGCCGCCGCGTGCACGAGGATCGCCCCCGCGTAGTCGATGGCCCAGGGGAAGAGCAGGATCATGGCCGGCGAGCGCTTCGCTTCCGCGGCGCGCACGGTCGCCAGGATGCCTTCCACGTTGTAGCAGCACATTGCCGGGATGCCGTAGTGGTTGGCGGCGGCGTGGTCGAGGAGGGGGATGGCGCGGTTTTCGGTGAGAGGAGGCATTTTGGAATCAGGTTGAGGAGAGGGGGGATTGGATGGAGTTGGGGGTGTTGATGGGTGGGGGTGAGCTGTGTTTGAGTGGTGTTGTCATGCTTTATAGGGAGGGGAAGCGAGGCATATGGGATGACTGTCGGAGTATACTTCACCTTTTCTCTCTGTTTACCATCTGATTACCCCCGCGGAGGGGGCTCCGAGGCCGGAGTTGCTCCGATCTGATGTCATTTGTTCACTGCGAGGACAGACTGTCATAGATGGTAATATTGGATGCAGGAACTGATATCTTACCTCCAATTACCACTCATACTTTACCACCAAGGAAGATGAGATCCAAGAAATCTATCCAAATAGAGACAAAGGTTGGTGTGTCTGGCTCTTGACTAACTACCTAATCAGTAATCACAACTTCCCCCTCGAGCCTCCGCCCTCATACAAACCCACGACACTGGTACTACTCGACCCCCCCAGCCCAGCCCTCTTAGCCATCAACAAGACCCCCAACGCCGCATTCCCCAAATGCAACGGACAATGCAAGTCCCTGGCCCTCTGAGCCACCCTCTCCAACCGCTGCGCGAGCGCATCCACCGTCTCCGCCCCGGCCGGCGCCTTCTCGCCGACCCTGCCCTCAATCATCTCCAACCCCCGGGAGACAAACACCTTACTCCCGCCGGCTGCATCACTCACCAGCTCATAGAACTGCGCCAAATCCACGCCCAGAAACCGAGCAAACGAGGTCGCCTCCGCGGCCGCCACCAGATTCACCGCGGCCATCAGATCGAGCACCAGCTGCGTCCGCTCCTCCTGCTCCTCCGCGCTCAACGCAGACGCATCAACCTCCGCCACGGGCCCCGCAAAATACTGCCTGACCAGCGCCGCATCATCCTTGGCCCCGTCCCCCTGCAGCAGCGCCGAGAGATAGATCTGCTCCGCCGTCGCACAAAGCGGCGTCGGGAAGTGATGTTCTCTCGCCGAGGTTGTGATGATCCCCTACACATATACAGCAGTCAGCAGCCGTTAACCTATTATCACCCTCACCCCTACCACCCCCAAAAATAAGGGAAAAAAAAACATACCGCATCCTTCAAAATAATAGTCACCGCACTAACCCCGGGACTCCAAACCCCTTCACCCCCCAGAATCCTGGGCGACCGATTCTCATGCATCCAGGTCCACGCCTCCCCAGAAACAATCCTCTCCGCCGTGCGCGCCGCATCCAACCCCAACCGCGCCGCCAGACCGTGCGCCTCGCTCGCGCCCAGGATATGGATTGCCGCGAGCACCTGATGCACCATCTTCATGTTACTGCCGGCGCCGATCCCGCCGGGCACCAGGTAGAGCTTGCGGGGGGCGCTGAGCGCCTCCAGGACGGGAGTGGCGGCCTCCAACGCGGCGGGGCTCCCGCCGGCCATGATGGAGAGGGTGCCGGCTGCGGCGCGCAGGGCGCCGCCGGAGACGGGGGCGTCAACCACCAAGATGTCGGGGCGGGTGGTGTGGATGGTTTGGGCGAGGGATTGGGCGGTTGTGGCCGGGATGGTGGACATTAGGATTAGGGTGGCGGATTTGGGGAGGGCTTTTTTTGTGGCTGGTTAGATTGGTGGAGCTGGATTTTTGGGTTTGAGGGTGGGGACAGTGGGAAGATGGAGGGGGCATGGGATAAGTACACTGCACAATGCCCTCGTCTCCGAAGAGCACGCTCTGGACTTGCGGCGCGGAGGCCACCATACACACGTAGATGGATTTGTCTTCGGCGGAGGCGCGCAGCGAGGCAGCCCCAATGCCCCCCGCGGCTTGGAAGCGGTCGATCGAGGCGGGGAAGACGTCGTAGCCGTGGACGGGGTAGCCTTCGTGGACCAGGTGCGTGGCCATGCCGAAGCCCATGGCGCCGAGGCCGACGAAGCCAATGGCTGGTTTGGTCATTCTGGCGGCAGATACAAAGGTGAGAAAACAAAGAAGAAAAAAAAATTCGACTCTGTAATATGGTATGATGTGTTGCGCTGCGTTGCGTTGCGACTTTTACTTATAAGAGGGAGAGTTGATGTCGCAGGGAAGTCCGAGGAGGGGTCGGAGGTGAGCCGATCAGATAATGCGGGGATGACATCAAAAGGGCTGTGTGCAATCCCCCCCGAGTCTATCGTGCCGATACCCCTCCGATACTAGACGGACAGGGCCGAAATGCCAAGGTTGGGTTTCTTGAACGGTCCATTATAGCTTTGTCCTAGAGATTTGCATAAGCCTTACCCACCCACGCATCTATGACACAACAAGCGACGGACTAAGGCTGACAGACACCTTTTCGATACAGGAGGAAGAGACACACACTGCAAACCTATGCGGCAATCTTCGCCAGCATCTCTTCGCGCAGTCCCCAGCCCAACGACATTGCAGCCCCCGGCCCAAACGCCGCCGTCGTGGCTGCCATTCCCATAATCACCTTCCACCACGACAACGGGTACCCGTGCCGTTTCAGCTCCCAATACTTCAACCCCAGCCAGACAAATCCACTTGCCATGACGAGGGTCTCGTCATATTTCATGAACCGTGCAGTTCCCTCTGCAAAGCTGCCGACAGGCAAGGTATAATCCCATGGTCCAGGTAGAATGACACTGGCCATGGACGAGCCCGCTGGGAGGGAATGGCGAGCATACGTAAAACTGAGCCCTGAAATGACGGCAAAGGACAGATAAATGCCACGAATGTATCGCAGGGTCTTTCTCGAGCCACGCTTGGCTTCGACAGTTTCTTGTTCCTTGGATGACTTCTTGACTGGTTCGGAGGCCACTTTGTCCACAAGACGGAAAGGAGCTTGGAGAAGTGGAACCACCACCGGGAATAGCTGCCAGATAGCATTGAAATACCGGCGATTTTGTAATTCCCGAGGAAGAAAATTCCCGAGCGTCGGGAGGTAGTATGCCGTGAGCATAGTAGGCAGGAAGGTCGTCAGCATATTTGATCTGACTTCATGGCGACGGTGAACAAGCTTGCTCAAGGGTGTTCGTAGGTGCTCGATTATGTAGTAAATTGGAGCAATCTTCCCGATCCCTCTCAGTTGGAATGCTGCTCCCATGGTGATCGGACTGTAAGTTCAGATGATCAGTGGGTTCTGTATCGGACTGATCCCAGGCCACTCACAAAAGTATCTCCACCCAAGAGTGGGCTCTTCGGCCGCTTTCCAGAAGCCAGATGCCGTAGATCGGACCAAGGTCCGCCATAAACGACAACATCTGGGCGTGTGACAAAACATCGGATCCACTGATTGATGGCATAAAACAGGTCACTAGTGCCCCAAAAGCCTTATCCAACAACGGAACATTGTAAAGAGGCTCGGTCAGCCTCAGAACTTCCCCACTGCTCGCAGTCCAACTGCCGGACTGAAGGAGCGATCCTATCAAAGGACGGAGTCCTGCAAGCACAGAGTCCATCGAGACATTGGCATAGGCGTAGCATGTCAGAAGCGGGGTGCAAGCCAGTGCTCTATTCGCAAGCGAGCCCGTCTCAATTTCTTTGGGGTCTTTCAAACAGGGCATGGCGCAAATGTATGCTTTTCCTGGCAGTGGAAGCAAGATCTCTTCTTCGTCTTCCCATGCCAATGAAGTGGTGAAGGATGTGTGATGACTGACATTTGACTTGAGTCAGGAAATTGGGGCCCCGAGATTTTATAGCAACCAACGACCACCATCTTGACCTTGAACCGGACCACTCAATTCTATGTTGCCTTGTCAAGAGGGTTCGTAGTCGGGGAGGCTACACAATTGATCATCCTAGTTGCTACCGTAATAGTTCTTGCCGGCTTGTGATCTGAAGTGCTGATCAGTCTTGGCCATGATAACAGAATCTCTCATTAGTCGTTAAACCTTGACCATTCCCCGACAAAAGAGGTACTGCTGGGAATAAGAAAGATGCCGTACAGCTGACCCGGGATGTTTGCGCGAACTCCGGGATATCCATGCGTTTGATAGATTGATCGACTCCACCGTGTCAAGCCCGCAGCTAACTTGCGAGAATTTTCGGATAAGCAAACTCGTCTCAAGATGTATCTTATACCATTCGAGGGTGTCATCTGGGCATTTGTCTTGATACATGCAAGACCTCACTTGTCTGATGGTTGGGCTCTGCTGTTTGAGTTGCTGACTTTCCTTGAATCATATGCCGACCGCACCGAGGTCGAACCTAACACCTGCATCATACCATGTCTGGCGTTCTCCCTGTGCAAGTAGCCGTCTTCTGCAAGGAGTACAAATCCGTGTCTGCGCATGTCAGCCCAGCCGCACATTTTATTATGCTGCCATGATCCTCCCCTCAAATTTCCACAAGATTTCAAAGATCCGTCAATGCATAATGTAGAATATATATATGAAATTCCATTGGTAGAACTGACCACCGCGGCTAAGAAAATCAACATTCACAATTTACACCTATTGAAACATCCGACATGAGACCTCGAAAACGGAGGGAATAGAGCGCGAGCAAAAAGGAACTGGAAGAAAGAGAAGGAAAGGTGAAGAGAGGAAGGAATTGAAATAACACACGACTTAGGACAGAAAGGGAAAGAAGAAATCAAGCAGTTCTTTTCTTTTGTTCTTGGTCGCTTTCCTAGTGAGCAGCCATCATCTTCTTGATCTCGGCAATTGCCCGGGCAGGGTTCAGACCCTTGGGGCAAGTCCGGGAGCAGTTGAGAATGGTGTGGCAACGGTAGACGCTCATGCTGTTGTCCAAAGCGGCCTTACGCTCAGCGGTCTTCTCGTCACGGGAATCGGCCATCCAACGGTAGGACTGCATCAGGATGGCGGGACCGAGGTACTCCTCGCTGTTCCACCAGTAAGAGGGGCAAGAGGTCGAGCAGCAGGCGCACAGAATACATTCGTAGAGACCGTCGAGCTTCTTACGCTCCTCCGGGCTTTGGCGGTACTCAAGACCCTGCGTTCACCATGTTAGTACCAGTTCGCCCCATTCGATGCGACAAGTACTTACATCCTCGGTAGGAGTATCACGCTGAAGGTAGGGCTTGATGGACTTGTATTGCTTGTAGAAGTAGGTCAAATCGGGGACCAAGTCCTTGACGACGTAGGTGTGAGGCAACGGGTAGACGCGAGAATCCTTGGCAGTGTCGGTGGGAATGCGGCCTGCATATGAACAATCAGCGACTCGGATTCACACAATTGCGGTTGCGGAAATAATCAGAACATACACAAGCAAGCGAGAGTGTTGACACCATCAATGTTCATCGCGCAGCTACCGCAGATACCCTCTCTGCAACTTCTCCGGAAAGTCAGGGTGGGGTCGATCTCGTTCTTGATACGGATGAGCGCATCGAGCATCATGGGACCAGTCTTGTTCAAATCCAACTCATAGGTCTGCATCTGGGGCTTCTCGGAGGGAGTATCGGGGTTCCAGCGGTAGACCTGGAACTTCTTGATGCGAGGCTGCTCGGAGGGGGTGGGTTCCTGCACGGTCGACGTCTTAGACTCGGGGGTGACGCTGGTAGTGGCATGGCCGGTTGCGCTCACCTGGGCCACGGGATCAACGGTCGCATAAGAGCGGGCGAAGACAGCTGGGCGGAAGAGGGGCTTGGAAGCCGCGAAAAGGCGCGAAGTCGAGCGGAGGGCAGACATGGTGGGCGATCCTTCAATTTCAACCCGGAGGGATGGAAGATAGGGAGGCGAAAAATGGGATAGACCCTGAGGGCACTGAGGCGAAAGGAGAAATAGACGGTGAGACGTCAACTGGATGTTGCGAAGCGGAGAGGAGAGAGGTCCGTAGAAAGGCAGCCAGCCAGCGGCAATGACAAGGCAACGACCAAGAGAGGCACGAGGTGGATTGAAGTCGAAGTCGATCGATGCTGGCGATGTTTTGTCGCCTTTGGAATCGGAAGGTAACCTCGGGTCTGACGGCCGGCAATTGGCTGACTCAGCACTTGAGGACCAATCAGGCAAAGGCTAATTGCAAGCGTCGGGGATACACGGCGAGGCTCTACAGTGCGGCTAGACTTAAGGGAATGTATTTCCCTGTGACGGCGAGTGAGGATGTGCTTGGTCCAATTCTTCTCATAGGAAAAGAGAAGAGGCCGACCTAGAAGCACTAATCACCATTCTAGTCTTTACGTCTTTTCACTCCCCCGCATCATAGCCATCCCCAGCTCCCGTCGCGCAAGGGCAGGCTCTTTACTAGTTATGTAATCCGCTTTCCGCCGCCTGCATGGCACTGTCCAGTCTGTCCCAAAGGAGGAACGGAGCCGAAAGCTTTTGCCGCCCTTGGTGTCATGTGATGTGGTATGTCATTCAGGCATCAACACTTACCCGCCAGGCTATAAGGCATAATAATTGGTTTCAGGCACAAAGGCATTAAGGCGGGAACAACGAGGCAGCGACAGGTTAGCAGTCTTTCATGGGAGTTAACTTATCCAGCTGAGCCCCGCGGGCGGAACTTGGGAGGAACTCGAAATGTAAGACATCGTCCACAAATGCCGACACCAAGCTTCTTGACACCGTCACTATCCTTACCCAACCAGCGATAAAGGCTTTATCAAAAAGACATCACATTGCATTAGTCGGCAGTCATCTGCCGTCCATTACCGGCCCCCAGTCTGAGGATGATGAGTTTAATTGATTGATTGTTGGCTTTGGGCTTCATGTCCAAGTTGTGCTGGCAAGATGGGATTAACCCAGCTCCTCAGTCTTATGGATTCGAGTCGCAGTCTGATCTGTCTGTTCCCTATACCTACCGAGATCACTTGCGTAGGACAACAGCAAGCGGATTGAATCCTTATATAATGTTCTTGGCTTAATTTGGGATGCCATTTCATGCCGCGAGATCCGATTAAGGACCTCATCTTATGCGTCGTATTCGGACATCCCCTTTTTCCATCTCTCCTCGCATTCGACATGGTCAGTCGGTGGAAATGGGCGTGGTCACTATCACATTAGCTGGGCTTGGTATGGAGCATACCATCTCGACATTTGCCAATACTTGAGCGATATGGAAGCACAAGTACCTTGTTCCTCACCAGGAAGACACTGCAGATGCATATCATTGCCCGAATCGGAGGCGATATGAGCAGTCTGCTCCTCTGCCATAAAGCGGGAAGGGACCAAGTAATTTGCACTAAGAAGCCGGTCTCCTATAATTGCCATTTTATAGTTGTGACTGACGAACAAAATAGTCAGCCAATATCGCAGCTACGCCACTCTCTTGCGGGCCCAGATGCTAGATTGCAACATTCAGGAATCAACCGCTGCATAAGGATTGCGGAAAAGTTGCTGCATCTGGTCAAGGGCGCTGGCGGGAAATGAAAACAACTGAATATTCCACCCCTCTTCATCGCTCGTCCAGATACCGAGTAGCATTGCCCATGCTTAAGGCCGGAACCCGATGGTTCTACAGCCCTTTATCCACCGACTGTTCTCTGTTATATGAGCCTCTACGCCCGTGATGGTAATTCGACCGACCGTTGCTGGACGACAGAGATAAAATGTCTTCCATTGTTAGGCTTATCGCACGTACAATCCGGCCTCACCACGCCGTACATATCTCATCACCAAATTGCAAGAAGCTTAAACTGCTAAGGCTTTTGGTCTCAGATTAAGACTTCACCTCCATTAGTTTATTTCCGCTGGCGTCCTGCAGCTAAATTCGAATGTAAGACACAGGTGGACGTCATCCCCATTCTTCATCAAGGACCGGATCCTCTTGGAAGACTTGGGAGGTTATTTCAAGTGGAGACTCCTGTCCTTAATGGCACCAGTCAGAGACGCTGATGGGATCATATTGCCCTCCCTTACCAAGGTGGCCATAATATCCGATTGATGGAGACATACTTCGTGTTCTGGAAGCGCTCGGAGCTACCCTTCTGGGAGTGAAAACGGGGTGCTGGCTTGCCGGTGCAATAAATCTTACGTTTCTTTTGGGTTCTTTTTTGTTTCGGACTTCTGGTCCCGCGATGTGGTGGGTCGGAAAAAAGGCCCACTTGCCTGTTGGCTGTGGACCGGCGGTTCAGCGTTCCTGACACTATGCAGATACGATCTAAAGATTCTTTTTCCGCAGTCACCAGCCATACTCTGCGAGGAACATGGGGAACAACCCTGCAACCGTTTAACAGGAGGTCACAACAAGATCTGAGGCTCCTTGATGGGTGAGACCGTGAGACACGGAAGGTTTCCGGCCCGGCTCCGTGTTACACCCGAAGCCCTAACCCCCCCTCCCCCCCGGCCGGTGCCCTAGTCGAGGTTCCATCATTCTCAACATCCTCATCGTTCTGCAGTCCTGCAGTCGTCTGGCCTCGTCTGGCCATCAATATCACGGATCTCCAGCCAAGACGGAAGAATTACTCTGTCTACGTGTACTGGTGAGGTCCGACCTCCGGCCTTTGCCACGGCGTGATTTTTACTTTAGACTACAGGGACTAAATAGCAGCGGCGTGATAATCATGAAACATCGTAAATCACCCGGGATGCTCCACAGTCTAACGCCTCTATCGCGCCAGTTCTTATCTGCTACCGGCCGCCCCTTGACAGTGGATCGCCGTGTTCATGGGCTATGAACCAGGAGGTTCTCTCCGTGGTGATGGGCAAACCATGTGGCTGCTGCTGCTTATCATTTCCCATTTTGAATCAGCCCACGGTCTGGTCCGTTCAACTCTTCCGAAATTCCATGATTCCCTTGCAAGGCCTCGGTCACTCCTCCGGCGCCAAGTCTGGGACTGATCACGAAGAATTGACGCATTGGTGCAAGAGTCCTTAGCTCCTAATCAAAAATGGCCTTGGTCGTTTCACCTCGATCACCCGTTCAATTTCATTCGATATCTTGAATCTGCTCCATCAGATTGGAGATGGTGGCTTTCTCCTCATGATTCCCGGGATTCCAGCTATATAAGTTCTCTGGAGCATCCCTCCTCCATCAGGTTTCTTTTCTTTCTCATCCCACTCTTTCCCTCTTTACCTCTTTCACCTCAGTCCTTCTTTCTTAGTCTTTCCTTTTTTCCATTTAGATAGCTGGTTTTCTATCTCTGTTCTCTGTCCTTCTCATCCATCATGAAGTACACTGCTCTCTTCAGCGCTGCTGTCGCTGGACTTGTCGGCTCCGCCGCTGCTGTCGGTGTTTCCGGCTCTGCTGAGGGTTTCGCCAAGGGCGTGACCGGAGGAGGTTCCGCTACTCCTGTGTATCCCTCCACCACTGACGAGCTGGTCTCCTACCTCGGTGACAGCGAGGCCCGCGTCATCATTCTCGAGAAGACCTTCGACTTCACCGGCACCGAGGGCACCACTACATCCACTGGATGTGCCCCTTGGGGAACTGCGAGTGCTTGCCAGGTGGCTATTAACCAGAACGACTGGTGCACGAACTACGAGCCTGATGCTCCCTCCGTCTCCGTGAGCTAGTAAGTGGTTCAGCGCTATTCACCATTTAAGCGCCTTGATAGACCATCGTTCTGACTCTTCTTCCTCTCTAGCGACAACGCTGGTGTTCTCGGTATCACCGTTGGCTCCAACAAGTCTATCGTTGGTGTCGGTAGCACTGGTATCATCAAGGGCAAGGGTCTCCGTCTTGTCAGCGGTACTGAGAACGTTATCATCCAGTACGTTTCCAATCATACGATTTTGAGATAGGCGGTCCCCTCTAACAATGTATCTCAGGAACATCGCCATCACCGACATTAACGAAAAGTACGTCTGGGGTGGTGATGCTATCACTCTTGATGATGTCGATATGGTCTGGATCGATCACGTGACCACCGCTCGCATTGGCCGCCAGCACATCGTCCTTGGAACTGATGCCGACAACCGTGTCTCTATCACCAACAACTACATCGACGGTTTGACTGACTACTCTGCTACCTGTGACGGCTACACGTACTGGGGCATTTATCTCGATGGATCCAGCGACATGGTCACCCTGAAGGGCAACTATATCTATCACACTAGCGGTCGTTCCCCCAAGGTTGGAGGAAACACCCTCGTCCACGCCGTACGTCACACTCCAATTCTCCCCCCTCTTGACAATCACTAGCATATTCTCGATGATTTGTAGAGCTTGCGGTTAACCAATGATAGGTCAACAACTACTGGTACGACAACACCGGCCACGCCTTCGAGGTCATGTCCGGTGCCTACATCCTTGCTGAGGGCAACGTCTTCCAGAACGTTGATACCATTGTCGAGACCCCCGTCGATGGCCAGATGTTCTCTGTCCCCTCCACCTCCTCCGGATCTTCCTGCACTGCCTCCCTTGGCCGTGCCTGTGTCATCAACGGTTTCGGCAGCTCTGGCACTCTCGACGAGACCGACACTGCCTTCCTCACCAACTTCGCCGGCAAGAACATTGCCACTGCTTCCGCTTACACCTCCGTCGCCTCCAGCGTTACCGCCAATGCTGGTCAGGGCAAGCTGTAAAGGAGAAGCTAGCTGGGTTTCTCTTCTTGCTATAGTGATATTGGAATGGTGCTTAGGGGTTGAAACAGTAGCAGCTGACGACGCTGCTCCGGGGAAACGTTTACCTTTCGTGTAATTAATTCTCTTCATACAGGAGACTCGAATTCTGACTCTACGTTGGGATTTGAATCGACGATCTAATCCACTTCTTGAAGGATGTTACGTTACGCCTTGCTATATGTAGTTTGCTAGTAAACGTAGGCCTATAACTGATAACAGTAGTCCTAGGAAGTAAAGACATTGATCGATTTATTGAGACTCGAAGAAGAGCCTTTACTGCGGAGGACTAGAAAGGGCCTTGCCTGCTAGGGCTACGCTTCTTGTTGGCAGCCCTAAGCCCTCGACAGCCAGGCTGCTCAGCCCATATTGCTAGTTCCTCGCTATAGCCTCACGTAGCTGAAATAATCACTCATCCAAATCCCCGACACTTCGTACACCTATCTTAGCTGTTGAGTACTCCGTACTTGAGTATTCTTCGTAATTCATTGAGAATTCAGAGATCACTTATCGCTTGTTATGGTCGTATTTCCTCGAAGTATAGGCAATCAACTTGCGGATAGGAGGAAAACAAGAAGAAAAAAGATCAAACAAAGTACGATTCCCCCCGGGGAATCGTACACTCGCGTTTCACCCGCAAGTACGAGTGTAACTAGCAAGACAAGGTGAAACCGCTCGACTATCACGGAATTGACATAAAAGGATGATGGTGCAGAACGACATCTGAATCCCCATGCGCAAGCAATACGCATTTTATTGCCTGTTTTTGTCCGCCAAGCATAAGATCTCAAGGTACGTGTCGGTGAGGGGAGCATGACGAGGGCGGAAAGTTCGGGTCACCGCGGCTTGAGACCCAGATCCGATGATTTCGGGTCAGTACCGGATAAAACTAACTTGCTCTAATTCCGGCAGCGGATATCCGAGGCCGGCTCGAGCACAAACTTCAATAGCCTGTCTTGTGCCCAAGGGTGTAGATTGTCCAGGAGTAAACTATGGAGACTCATCTTCCTTGACCTATAAGTGATGCTCGAGAGAAAGAATATATTAAGGAATTGGGTGTGAAAGATGCTCGAAGCTGGATCAAATACATAGCAACAACTTTGGTTGTCTCGCTAGCCCCAGCCTACGGCATGGGGCTTCGGCGACAGTAAAATGGCTGCGGCAGAATATCCGAGAGCGGTGAAAAAGAGTTAAAAACAGAACCAGAGGCCAAGTGGAAGTATGTATTAGATGTAATGCACTTTCTAATCAGGCTAGTGGGTTCGTGCTACCGTCTTTCCTAAGCAGGCTTAGCAGTGGTGCCATAGGAAAGGCAGCCGGTGTCAATATCAATTATCCTCTGTCGTGAGTGTATGATATCATATGCGGTTAAGCTGCAAGTGGGTCGGAAATAGTCCGACGGGATGGCGGGTTCTTGCACGTTGCAGCCTGCCTTTTTGACACAAAATGTTGATTTCCCGCAGTCATTGCATAGATACTGGTAAACAGTAGGCTCAAGATCAATACACAGTCCGTGGGCAGGCGGCATTGACGAGCCGTGACCGCGGATGGGAGAAAGTATCGTGCCGTCCCAGTCAAGTAACGGAGCGCCGATCGCCACCAAATAATCCTTCTTTCCTCTCAATTGTATCTTCACCGAGTCATCCTTCTCGTATCCCGCCTCAACAAAGTTGATTTCACTTTCTTCAACCTTCTCCCCTGCATCCAGCTCCTGTGCTGTCTCAATAACCTTGCAGTTTAAAGTTGTCCGTTCTATCCCCTCAATCATCGTCCTCCACAATCCAGAGCTCCAGGCTTTCTTTTCCCGTCTCCGGATTCGGCATCGGTTGACAGATCACGTGTGCCCGGGAAAATAGAGGGAGTGACTATCAAAACACCCCGGGAATGCATCCTGAGCAGAGACAGAGACATCGAGACATTGCGACCGACACCACTGATCGGCCCAAGACATGGTAGCCCCGGACGCTGCTGAAGCAGCCGCCTCGCCATCAATGCAGGCCACAAATGATGGCCCCAAGAAGCGAAATTGGACGAGGATTTTCAGCTTACCCCAGATAATCTGGGGTAAGCTAAATATGGACATCCCCACTTTACTGCTTATGATGAAGTATGTCCCACCGAATCCTCGTATATCAGATAACGTGCGTTGAAGCTAAATGCAATTGTTCGCAACAGGGGAGCACTTCCACCCACGATATGCGTAGCTATGTATGCTTGCCTACCAGCATCTCTATGATGGCTATAAGCACCAGAATTAATAAGCCATAGGTATCAATCAGATGTCGTGTCTGGTCAATTCAATACCGTTGGCTATTTAGTGGCTATCATCTCTGTCCTGGGGTTCTCCATTATGCCGCGCGCGAAATTCATTCAGATGATGGTGCTGGACATCCTCGCAGTCTGCGTGGCCTCCGCTTTCGCATTGCTTATGATGTACTGCTGTATCAAGGCCCGAGAACACTCAGAGCCATCTTCAGCGACATCGTCGGCGACATCGAGTGCTACTTCAACCACCTCCGTCCCGTACAATGCCTCCGCATCAGCAGTCAGTGGAGTCTGGCTTTTCTTCCAGATTTATGTGGTCCACACTTTCAGAGCCAAGTTCCAGCAGTTTCAATTCCCCGTGATCATCTATTCCATTGTTGCCAATGTCACGTTCACCTATGCCCCCCGTCTAGGAACCATGACCGCAGCAATTGCATTGGTGAAGAAGTTGCTCGAAGCTTGTCTGACAGGGCTAGCCATTTGCACGGGTGTATCCCTGTTCATTCTGCCCAAGAGTACTCGCGGCATCATTCTCAAACAAATGGGAGGTTATATTGACGGCTTGCGTGGCGCTCTCAGAGCCCACACATCGTATTTTGAATCCCTAGAGCGCGAGGATATGTTTGGGCGGGCAGAGACCTACGACTCTCGAGTGGAAAAGATGACCGAGAGCGGCAAGGTTTACAGCCCAGAGGCAGCGGCTATTCGATCGGCTTGCCAGAAACTCACAGATCTCCATGCTAAGATCCACGGAGACCTGACATTTGCAAAGCGTGAATTCGCCATCGGCAAACTTGGTCCGGACGATCTTCAAGCAATTTTCAGACAGCTGCGCCAAGCTATGATTCCTGTTGTGGGGTTAAGCTTTGTGGTCGACATCTTCCAGCGTCTATCTGATTACAACAAGTGGAACCAGCCGATCGATCCTGGCGCTCCAGAGGATATACGCTGTCGCGTTGTGCAGGAATGGAACGATATCATGCGGGCTGTGCATGATCCGTTCCGGTCTATGATCGATACCATTGATGAAGGCCTTCAGCATGTGTCGTACGTTCTCGAGTTCAGTAAACCGCTCAAAGCATCAACTACATCGAAAGAATCGGAAGATGTGGAGGCGGACGCAAGCCCAAAACCTGGCGAAAAAGCCTTTGCTGCCCTCTATGCAAAGAAGCTAAGCGATTTCAAGGCGGCCAAGCGCATCGCTTTGCGGGCCTGGGGTGAAGAAAAAGGGATCACCCTCCCCCCGGACTTTTTTGAGCACCCTTCTTCCGTTCACCTCGATATCGATGATATACCTTCTGATAGTTCAGGCGTTGGGCGGGATCGGAGCAGACGACAGCTGTATTTAATTCTTTACGTACGTAGGGCATTGTGCTATCTGGTGTTCCACGCGATTTGCTGACTTGTATAGATGGAACAACTTCTCAGCTCCACCGGTCATGTCATTCAGGATTTCATCCACTTTGCCGACGAGAAACGTGCGAGCGGAAAACTGTCAAGAAAACGGCTCATCATACCAGGATCTAAGCGCCTGTTAAAGTGGGTCGTAAGCGCCTTCAAAGCGGAAGATACCCACGAAGATGATAATCTTGGTGGTGACATTAGCTCGCAGAACAATATTCTTCAGCTGGGCGAAGCATACAAACATCGAAAAGACCCCGAACACTTACCCCCGGAGAATGCACTGCAAAGATTTGGAGACAAGCTTCGACGGATCCCCTCCGCCCTCCGCTCACCTGAGTCTGCCTATGGCTTCCGCGTAGCTTGTGCCACGATGACTGTGGCTGTGGTCGCGTTTCTTCATGACACTCAAAGCTTCTTCGTGAAGCAGAGGTTTGTATGGGCCATGATCATGGTCAATCTGAGTATGTCGCCTACCTCGGGTCAGAGCATCTTCGGCTTTGTTCTCCGTATTCTGGGCACAGTCATGGCTATGGTGCTTAGCTTACTGGCTTGGTATATCCCCGGCAAGAAGACTCCAGGAATTATCGTCTTCCTGTTCATCTTCCTAACCTGCGTCTTCTATGTACCAATCAAGCAATTCCGCTTCCGCATCATTGGCATCATTACCATCATTTCTACTTCCATGATAGTGGGGTACGAGCTGGAGGTTCGCAAGATCGGAGAGGCAGTGGCCACCTCCAATGGACAGCAGTACTATCCCATCTATCTGCTAGCACCATATAGACTTGCAACAGTGGCTGGGGGTATTGCCGTTGCTTTCTTCTGGACGTTCTTCCCTTATCCAATCTCGGAACATTCTGCTCTTCGCCAAAGTCTGGGGGCATCTTTGTATCTTTTAGCAAATTACTACTCTGTCATCCACGAGACCGTGTCCGCCCGGATGCGAGGTGACGAGGGTGATCTGGCGATCAAAACCTCCTCGGGGCGGCGGTTGCTCAAGGCCCGCAACAAGGTGTTTTCGAAGCAGATGCTCATGCTGAACAGTTTGCGAACTTACTCCGGCTTCTTGAAATGGGAAGTCCCAATCGGGGGAAGATTTCCAAAAAAGCGTTATGATTCAATCATAACATGCATTGACAGGTACGCCAGCCTGCTTTTGATGCGGGTGTCGACCCTTCTGACTATGTATACAGCATCGTCAGCTATCTGAGTCTTCTGGGATACGCGTCGGACACCCTCTTGCAACTTGGGCATGATGATGAATCAGACTCAGCTTGGCTTCATGACTTCAGGAGACTGGTAGCCAGCGCTCGAGTGACGACGCACGAGGTAACGTCCGTTCTCTGTCTCCTCTCAGCTAGCATCACGAATCAACAGCCTCTGCCGCCATATCTCAAGACTCCCCGTCCGTACAGCTTTTCCAAGAGACTTGAGGCGCTGGACAAAGATATCTTGAACCTGAGACATATCGCGGAGCCTGGCTTTGCTACCTTCTCAGTGCTGCAGATTTCCACCAGATGCATTGTTGGTGACGTGGAAAGACTGATGAAGTGAGTAGACCATTTGATTCACTATTGTATCATGCTAATCAAAGTAGGGATGTGAAAGCATTGGTAGGAGAGTTGGACTTCTCTTTCCATGCCATTAGCACTGCGCACAGCGCCAAATCGTCAGCTGAGGTGTCAAGAGTCTCGGATCTGGACAAACTCGATTGATTTCAGGCTTCGGTGTATATAATCAAGTTTCTCTCCCACTAGAGTCAATCTCAATTAGTACATAATAGTTTTGGTTCGTGTGAGATCTTATACGGTATGAGGCAGGCTATTGAAGATCAGCAGGGAGCGGCTTAACGGGCGATGGCTGCTCATTTCCTGACAACCCCGCAGTTACGCTCCACCTCTCCTCCAACCTCATCCGAGCCGCAACACATTACCATCAAGGACCGGTATGCAGGAATTCGAGATCGAGCCAGCCTTGCTATCTCAGGCAGACGGCCAGACAGTCATTGTAACTGGAGCAGCAAACGGGATAGGAGCCGCTACCGCGACACTCTTTAACCATCATGGTGCAAATGTCATCCTTTCCGATCTGGCATCTCTCGAAGGGACAGCCGCAGCACTTATCCAGACATTTTCTTGGCCCGAGAAGGCAGCTTTTGTTGCTGCCGATGTCCTTGACTGGGAGCAGATGAAAACGCTCTTCCACGAGACCGTCCGCATTCTCGGAGAGGTCAACATTGTCATCGCCAACGCGGGGGTAATGGAGTCACATCCAGTACTGGATCTCGACAATATTGACGAGAATGGCGATCTCAGAGAGTCCACTGAAGGCTTTCGAGTGATTGATATCAATCTGAAAGGAACCCTGAACAGTAGGTCACTGAGATCCGCGCATCACGTCATTCCCTACTGACGAACGACAGCTCTCAGACTAGCGATGCACCACATGAGGAACAAACATCACCCATCTGGATCTATTGTGCTTCTAGCATCTACCTCTGGGTATTTTGGAGGCACTGGCGTAGCGGCATATGTCGCTTCTAAACATGGAATCGTGGGATTGCTTCGTGCCTCTCAGACCACTGCGCAGCAGTACGGCATCCGCATAAACGCCGTTGCTCCATTTTTCACCCCAACACGAATCACAGCCGGATTCACAGAGCAATGGCTCGAAGCAGGTCTGGAAGCTAACACACCCCAGCGTGTGGCAGACGTGATTGGGCAGGTTGCAATGGATTCAAGTCGAAAAGGGTCCTGTGTTCTAGTGAGTGCGCTTCTGAGCTCTTACGTTCTTTCTGGAGGCTTTGCCGGGACTAAGGTTCATTCTGACAGGTTGCCGGGAATTATCTTCGTGAGATGGAATCCACCAGGACAAGAATGCTCGCGCCATGGCTTGGGGAGGATGTTGCGAATTTTATGACCACCGCGATGCAATTTTTCCAAGACATAGGGGGATATGTGCTCCCCAAGTATCATTAGACACCCTCCCTTCCATGTGTGAATGAGCTGCCGCCTGTTTCTTGGCTTCTTGCTTCCGAGGTGATTATCAATGTGACCTGTGCCTGCATACCAATACTACAAGGGAAAGCCAAGCTATCCAGATGCGGAACTTCTCGACTACCTGGGTGATCGGAATGCCCTTTTCAAGTGAATCGCCCCAATATCATTTCTTTTGCGTCTAAGTTATGGCTAGAACTGCACGATGACCGCTTCTCATGCAGGAGCGAAACTAGGGGGCTAACAACAATAGCACGCGTTACGTATCAGCTCCTCGCGGCTCTGTGCTGCCCCCTTGCATACTGGAGTATGCTAGTATGTATTGACTGATATAGTCGGACCCATCAAGGCAATAGAATTCTGGATGATTGACTGATTTGCATTAGTCTTCTGTGAGATGATGATGCAACGAACTTCCCCTCAATCCACGATGATGGGATGCTCTGTCGTCCTATGTGTTCGACGTCTTTTTCCGTGTCGCACTCGGCTGCCTTATGAGCTCTAGTTAATCACGGAGGTTCAAGAGTCTCCGAGCACCGACCGACAATGGGCTTGGAATATGTTGACTCTAGCCATGATAAAAATGGCTGCGACGTGCAGCTATTCAGCGGCCGATGCGTCCAAAACCTAGTTGAGAACATCGACACCCCAGCAAGCCACCATGACAATAATCTCGAAGCCAATACCGAGCGGGCAAAATGGAAGCCGGACGTCAAGGAATGGTTGATGATCATATCCGCCTGTTTGCTGGTCACAATGGACGCTCTGAACGTGACTGTCGTGATACCCCTGATACCAGTACGTATGGACGACAGTATGCTTTGCGTTGACTAAATCGTTTCCCTAGAGCCTATCGAGCACGCTCGAGCGAGCACTGGGCGGGATCCTCTGGATTGAGGCCTCGTACCTCATCGCCAGCGCCACGGGCCAGGCGGTCTTTGCCATGCTCACGGACCTGATTGGCGCTGGTCCTATTGTCCTTTCCGCTGTGGTGCTCGCGACGGCCGGGACGGGCGTCTGCAGCGGCTCGATGAACCTAGCCAGCCTCATCGCCGGGCGGTTTGTGCAAGGGATTGGAGGAGGAGCCGTGATGGCATATTCGATCTTGGTTATGGCTGACATTATCCCCGACATGTTCCTGGCCCACTACTCCGGGTATCTCTTTCGGGCTCGTGTCATCGGAAGCATGCTTGGCCTGGTTCTCGGAGGACTGTTCAGCGACTATACCTCCAGGATATGGGCTTTCTACGCCAGCTTTGCGTTCTGCGCACTGGGGCTCCTCATAATTCCATTTGCCGTGGACCTGCGTGGCCGGCGCAGCATCTCCATGCGCAAACTCCGCAGCATGTGCTGGCTGAGCGTCGTTCTCAGCCTCGTGGGGATGGGTTGCCTGCTCATCGGTCTAAGCCTGGGCGGCACTTTCTACCCCTGGTCGAGCTGGCGGGTCCTCGTGCCTCTTTGCCTCGGAACCGGCGTGGTTCTGCTGGTTGTCCTGTATGAGAGCATCTGGGCGACGCGATCGATCTTCATCGCAGCAGACATTCAGTGTCTGCCTCGAGCGATGATGTACCTCAGTAGCTTCCTTCATGGGTTCTCGGTGCGTGCCCCCAAGTCCCCATTACCACGCACCAGTGAAGCTAATACACATACAACCCCAGCTCCTCTCCCACCTGCTCAACCTCCCGATGTACCTGATCCTAATCCAACGCCTCACCCCGACTCTATCGGGCCTCAGCCTCCTCACCGTCACCGCTCCATCCTTACCCGCCCTCCTCTTAGTCTCCAGATGGTCTTGGTTGCACCGTCCCCGCACCCTCCGCTGGATCATCCGCGCCGGCTGGGCCATCGGTCTTCTGGTCTCGTGCGCGTTCATCACCCTCGACATGCACACTCCGCCCCAAGCCTGGGTCTTTATTTTTCTGGCTACAGGGATCAGCCACGCTCTTTTGACGTCTGGATACCATCGCTGCCTCCAACACCGACCACGGTCTCACAGTTCCTCTGGACGCTGGAAATCCGACAGCAGCAGCACCACCACCAACAACGCCGGGGAGCCGCACACTGAGGTTTCCAAGGGAGGCATGCTGCTGTACTCCATCCTGCGGACGTGGGGCATGTGTATCGCGGTAACGGTGAGTGGGACCATCGTTCTGGGTCAGGTGGTGCGGGAGATGGGCGACCAGAAGGGAGTGGATATCCTGGGGCTGGGAGGGAATGTGACCCAAGGAGATGATGGTGGTTCGTCGATGATGATGATGATGTTGCTGATGATGATGGGTGATAGTGGGGGCAAGAATGGAAATGAGGGCGAGATGGCGGTGCTGCGCGGGATGTACATGGATGGGCTGCAGGCTTTGTGGAGGGTTCTGCTGGGCGTGGTGGCTTTGGGCGGTTTGTGTAGTTGCTTTGCGAGGTAGATTTTGGGAGTGTTTCCCAGTTGATTTGTACTCCGAAGGGCTTGGTGGAAATGATAGAAGGTTAGGTTGGTTCGAGGTTACACGGTGTATTTAGTCATTGTGTTGGATGGTTGGGGTCCTTGCCAGACAGTGATCTCTGGTGGCTAATTCAAGTAGCTCATGTTGCTACTTTTGCTAATGCTATACTAATGAAATAGTTCTTCCTGTTCTCCATGCTACGAGTCCTGGCCCTAGGCTGTCGAGATCACAACAATGAAAAAGAAGCAACCATTCATTCCAGATGCGAAGCAAGACACATCCATATAAGATATCAAAGTAAAAACAACAAATCCAACGTAGGTAAAGTATCACCTCAACTTACAAAGACTTACAAAACCAGAGCACGACGAGAAACAAATACAGCACGATGCCTAGAAATGCATTCGCACCAAAGAGCAATCGCCCAAAGAAGGACACCCACCTCCCTCTCCTTTCTCTACTTCTCTTTCCTCTTATGCTCCTCCTGATAATCACCATACCCACATCCTTCTCAACCACCATTGTGGCCACCTTCTCTTCCTCCTCATCACATCATCCCCTTTCCTTAACTCCAACCGGCTAAGGCAAAGCCACACCGCCGCATGGACACGCCAAGCCCCTTCTCATTCACCAAGAATGGCGAATGGCGGTAGTGCTCCCCTACTCCCGCTGCCTCGACTCCACGAGCGCCGAAAGAGGGACGAGAGTGGCTTTAGGGTACAGAGCACGTGCTGCTGCTGCTGCTGCTGCTGGTGGTGGTGGTGGTGGTGGTGGTGATAATGGTAGTGGAGATGTGAACAACCCACCGTGTCTTGGTAGGCCTGGGTTCTGTTCTCACAGCATCCCTCCGAACGACCTTTCCTGACGCCGCTGGCGCCACCTTATGTTAGATAGCGTGGTCGCTCGTTTCCCAATTTCTTCTGTTGCTTTGTGCTGGGCTGGGCTGGGCTGACGCCCTCTTCATTGAGGGTTGGTACTGGATGATTGAAGTTGGTTTATTGGGCTGCGGGTTTGGTGGTGGTGGTAGTTGTAGTGGTAGTAGTAGTGGTAGTAGGAGTACTAGTAGCCGTAGTTGTAGTACTGATAGTGGTGTCATTTACCTTGTTGAGAAGGCTTTGCAAAGGGGCAGATACGGAGTCGGTCATGTTTCTCGTGACGGATTTTCTCTTGAGGAGAGGGGATCGAGGCAGAGGGAAGGATTAGATTGTGGCCTGCGGACTGGTTTTGCTTTGTTAGTGGATTGGATGTTTTAGGGCTGGCGCGGCACACAAAACGCGGAAGAGGAAGGGGAAGGGCTCAGTTCTTACTTTCGCTTCTAAGTTCTGCAGATAACGAAGAAAAATTGTCATGTCCTGTCGAGGACGCCCTTCTTATGAGCGTGCGTGCATGTGGTTGCTTCATGCGATTTGGAGTGATGTATACAAGATCGATTCAGCGCCTTGGTCTGACCAACGGGTCTGGATCTCCCATGGTGTTTGTATGTGCCCAGAGAATAGGACACTTGAGAATACCGCAAGCAAGTTCTAGACTAGACTGTTCTAGGTAGACAGTTCTCCACCTGCACAGTTAGAAAACATGAGCAGCTAGCTCCAGGAAACATTTTCTTGTGAGCTCGAAGTTCTGTTCTGGTGGCACTGCCACCCGTCCTAGAACACGCTCGAACTCTAGGATTAGAGGCTCCGCAATGACTCGGGGGTGGAGGACATGGTAATCGATTGGAATACGACTGATCCTAGGCTGATAGTACGGTGGCTCATCTGGGTCAGCGGGATGCTGTGGTCGAATGAGATCTCGAACTCGAGCCAAGGGAGATGATTGATGCTTGATTTCTTGGACACGGTATATTCATCGTCAAGACTGCGTTGAGCGCGGGCGCGGGCGTGGGATGGAGAATACACTTGTTACGTATACAGGCATGGACTGCTGCAATAGGTATTCACACAGAGATCCAAGTGGATTCAAGTGAATTGGCTAGTCGAGCAATCGAGGCGCAGTCACTCCGATGCGGATATACCAGGAAGTGGAAAGCTATTCACACCATTGGCAAAGTGATTGTTCTCGGTGCTATTCATTAGCCCTAGAAGGATTGCTGCGCCTTCAGGCTCTGGTATTCACCTTCCGTCCTGTAGAGATTGTCCCACCCTCAGCACTTACAGCCTCAAGATCTACAGCATCGTACAGCTAATCGAGACAGTACACTTGATCTATCTTGCTATGCCTATACTACCAAACACCCCACGAATAAAGCACCAACAAGATGAGATTAGTCCATTCTCCGACCTAAGCACCAAGACCACACATATATACACAAAGCCCATCTCCCAACCACAACCCCCCCCAGAAGACCCGAACTACTCCCTCTGCAAAAACCCGATCGACTCCAACTGCTCCGTCTCCCCAACCCCCAAACTCACCTCCCTCACCTCCTCCAAATCCTTCTGAATACTCTCCAACTCCATCGCAATCATCCCAAACGCATCCGCACCCAGAGGCACCCGAATCGGGATCCTCCGCCCCCGATTCACAATCTCAACAATCGCCCGCACAACCGCCTGGGGCTCCGCCCACGCCCGCCGATTCTCTTCTTGACCCATATACGCCAACAGCGCATTCGCCGGATACCCTGGGTGGTCATACGCCGGATGGCGGCCGTTGACCATGGTCTTGAGGCTGGTGGTGGCGTAGTTGGTCTTCACGCCGCCGGGCTCGATGTTGCAGAGGTGGACTTTTTGACACAAAGTTTAGCTTGCGTTGCGTTTGCGCCAAAGGTATATCACCTCTGGATAAGAAGGGGTTTGTTGGGAGAAACGGGGGAAAACTCACTATTCCACTCCACCGGCACCTCCCTCGCCACCGCCTCGGTGAACCCTTCCACCGCGAACTTGCTGGCGTGGTAGAACGCACTCCCCGGGAACCCGATGAACCCGCCCATCGAGCTGACGTTCAGGATCACGCCGCCTTGCGGACCACCACTTCTGGGATTCTCCTCGCGCATGATCCGCAGCATGCGCTTGGTGAGGTCCACCACGCCCCAGAAGTTGGTGTCCAGGAGGGCGCGCGCCTCGGCGTCGGAGGCGGCTTCGGTGTCGCCCACCAGCGTGTAGCCGGCGTTGTTGACCAGGATGTCGATGCGGTGGAAGTGGGCGAGGGTCTTCTGGAGGGCGGCGTCGATGGAGGTTTGGGAGGTCACGTCGAGGGCTAGCAGGAGGATGTTGGCGTTGGTGGTTGGGAAGGATAGGCTGGCTGGGTTGCGGGCTGTTGCGACCACGCGGTGGGTTGGGTGGTGGGTTGTGATGTGGTGGACGAGGGATTGGCCGATGCCTGAGGAGCAGCCGGTGACTTTTGGGGATTGTTAGTTTTTTTGTGGTTCTTGTATCGCATGGGAAGGGAGGGGATGGGCACTGACTGAACCAGACGGCGTCGGTGGGGATGTGGTATGGTTTGGTGTTGGGTCCGTCCATTGTGAGTGTGGATGTGTTTTCTTTTGGCTAATTGTCTTGTTGGTTTGTTGGTTTGTTATCTTGCTCTAAAATGGAACTGGAATTGAGGACAAGCGTCGAGGGAAAGTGCTATTTATCTGCCGGAAGTGGATGATGCTATTGATGCTCGGTTGTATAGTCATGGGCCATGGCTCTCGTCAGCCACGGGCTTGTAAAATCCGTCGCTGCGCTTAAGCCCGCCCGCTATGACCCGTCAGCAGCCCTAACAGCGCAGATGGCTGACGAGCATACGAAGGCATCTCACCGAGTCATAGAAGAATTTCGAATTTGATGAAACTTGCTGGAATTGAGCTCTGTATGACTCGATTAATCCAATCTTGGAGATCTTTTTGTTTGTAATAATGCGCACTTATCAGCCGCGAGAATTTCCGAACCATAACATGCAGTCTACTCATGGATGCTTCTTGTGAAGGCCAAAATCTCTAGAAAGATAGAAGGGAGGCCCTTCCATCGAGGCGCAGAACCAGTCTAATACTCAGGCCACTCAGGGTCCAGCTGTTCCCTCCACGAGCGGAAGCCTCCCCGGATATCGACAACCTTCCGTCGCCCTTCACGATCCAGTCCCAGCTCCTTCAGTTTCTTCACTACAATCTGGGAATCGTTGCCCATACGACACACCACGTAGATCGGGTCCGTCGAGTCCGCAGCAGCAAGCTCCGCCGGCACCCACGCTGGAAGCTGGGCAGCAGCTTCATCACCCTTGCTAGCAGAAGATGCCAAGATCGTGGAGATCGGGATATTGATACTGTTCTCGAGATTGCAGATGTCGAACTGCACCTTCTCCCGCACGTCGATCATCGTCGGTTGCTTGCCCTCTTCCGCAGCCGACGACTGAGGGTGCAGCTCCCGGTACTCCAGCGGCGAAACCCGTTCCTCCGGCACGAGCAGCATCTCCGGATCGGCACTGCCGCAGAAGAAGACATAATCCGTGGAGCCGGAACGCACCGTATCCAGGTTTACAGTCGCCTCTGCAGAGCATACCGCGCAGTTGGCGCGGCGGGAGCGCAGCTTGATCGACCGGAACAAAGGCGTAGAGTACGCGGAGAAGATATGCAGCGACGGAGGGCTGGGGGGCTGCGTGTCGTCGGCCGTAATCACCTTGATGGCTTCCAGAGCCTGCAGGACGCCCATCGTCCCAACCACGGGCCCCAGGATGCCTCCATCCGCGCAGCTGGTGACCGTGTTCGCTGGTGGGGGTCGGGGAAACACGCAGCGATAGCACGGTCCGCCGGTTTTGTCGCCCGCAGGTCGAGGCGGGTTGTTCAGTACCATCAGTTGTCCTTCCGTCCTCAGGGCGGATGCTGAGACCAACGGCTTGCCCAGCAGCACGGCCGTATCGGAGATCAGGTACCGAGTCGCGGGGTTATCCGTACAATCTAGTACGATATCGTAGTCTTCGAAGATATCTGCTGCAGCGTCGGGTGCTAGATGCGCTCGATGGGCGATGTACGTGGGATGAGGGTTCAATCTAGCAAGAAGCAAAACATCATGGGTCAGTCAACTGCTGGTGTAATCAATCTCGTGGCAGAGCGATTAGACGGGCGAAGCTCACTCCTGGAGATACTCAATCGCGCTGTCCACCTTCATCTTCCCCACGTTTCGGCTGCGATGCAGAACCTGGCGGTGCAAGTTTGACGATTCAACGGTGTCCCCGTCCACCAATCCTAGTGTACCCACCCCAGCTCCAGCAAGATACATCGCAGCCGGGCATCCCAGTCCACCTGCGCCGACAATCAGGACTTTCGCCGATCGAAGTCTCAATTGACCTGTCGCGCAGCGCCCCCAGGTCAGCCACATGCATCTCCAACATTCCAGATCAAACATCGTAGAGTAAACTTGAAGGGAAAGAGTGGAGAGAAAAAGAGACTACACATACCCTGTACTCCCAGCTGCGGCACGATCATCTGCCTCCCATAACGCCGGTACTCCTCAGCGAGAAGTGGCCATCGCCTCTCCGTGTCAGTATGCTGACGCTGTGAGTTGAGTGCAGCTTGCTCTGCGACCTGAAGCTCGCGTTTCAGACCGGCAAGCTGCGCCTCTGTGGCAGCGATTTGCGCGCGCAGCGATGCGCAGGTCTGTTCGAGATCCTTCATCAAGTGAGCAGGAGGGGCTATCGAGGTGATGGATTGCTTTGCAGCCGAGGCACCCAGCCCGCGGCGCAGACTTGCTTGATCTTATCGGCCATACGGGCTAAACCAGATTAGGGGGTAGCGGCTCGGTCGGCCAGAGCTGGAGAACCACGGACGAGACTCGGTGGGTGGAAACTGTTCAATTCCTGACCGCCCCAAAACGGCAGAAAAGTAATAAGCAGCCGGCAAAAGCTCAGTGAGGAAACTGTTTAATTCCTGACCGTCCCAATCCGGCACCTGGCAGAAAAGTGAAAACAGCCGGAGAAAACCCGGCGAGAAAACTGTTCAATTCCTGACCGCCC